>NC_143552.1:140317500-140510000 GCF_054136105.1 Typopeltis vanoorti
TTGTAAACTCAACTACATAAACAGTATTGAAGAAAGAATATGAAACAGTTCAAAGTTTACCATAGTAGAAAATTTTCAAGAGAAATGCAAACAGAAGTATCTTTCAGTACTTGGGATAGAAAAAGCTGTTAAAAACTTGAAATGTGGAAAGGCAGCTGGAGTAAATGATATTCGACCAGAAATACTCAAATATTATTATTATTATTATTACATAACACCTCCAGGGAGTCCAATGACTCATCGAGAGAGGGTGGCAGGATTCGAACCTGCAGCCTTTTGGGTGGAGAGTGGATACGCTAGCCACTCGGCCAACCAGGCCAGCATATGGAGGAATAAAAGTTTTGCAGTGACTGCACTGCTTAATTCAGAGGGCCTAGTCAGAAGGTCGAATTCTGGATGATTGGAGCAGTGCTGTCATAGTTTCCATCTATGAAAAAAGGGAATAAAACTGAATGTGACAATTGCAAAGGAATTTCTCCACCAAGTATCCCAGGTAAGATTTATGCAAGCATACTTGAAAAGAGGTTGAGAAAAATTGTGGAAGAGAAACTGGAAGAAGAACAAACTGGTTTCTGGCCAAGTAGAGGTTGTCAGGATCAGACTTGTACTTTATGACAAATGGTTGAGAAATCATGGGAATATAACAAGGATGCTTAAGTTTTGTAGATCTGGAAAAGGCATATGACAAGGTGCTGAGGGAAAATTTTTTTAAAACACTACAGTGGTATGGGATAAATGGAACATTATCCAGGGCAGTCTATATTTAAGTTGTAAGTCAGCAGTTAGAATTGAAGGAAATACAGGAGGATGGTTTGATATGAAGTGTCAAGTGTATGACAAGGATGTACATTATCTCTACTCTTATTCATCATCTACATGGATCACATTATCAAAGAAAGTGGATAAATTGAATAACAGCTGTAACAAATTTGACATGAAAATCATCAATAAAAAAGACCAAAACTATGAAAATTGGCAGAGGCATAGAAAATATCAGCTGCCTTCTCAGTGGAGAGCCTATCAAAGAACAGTAAAATATTTCATCTATTTAGGCACAGTTTTTAGTGAAGATGGCAAATTATTATTAAACCTCCATATAATTCAAAGCCTTAGTCTTATCCTTATGTATTGGAACAGTTTTGCTCTCTTTCCACTCCTTTGGAACTTGACCTAGTGCAAGACTCGTTAAAAGATATGCAAAAGCTGTTGTTAACTCCCCAGAACATTTCCTCAAAACATGTGGTGAATGAGCATCAAGTCCTGCAGCCTCATTAACATCAAGTTTATTCATTTCTTCATATACCTCCTGCTCACTTATTAACAGTTCCTCCTCCTTTCCTGCTGCATTCAAGTTCTGCATGATGTCACAATCACATTAATTGCTCATTAAATTCCTCAACTATATCCTCTTCAGTGGTTAACATTCCTCCATTTTCACCAGTCAGTGTCATCCTGTCATAATCATTCTTTCTTATACTGGCCACATATCAAAAAAATTCCCTAGGATTTTTTTTTTACCTTATTTACTAACTCCTGCTCATTCTGCACTTTTTCTACCTTATCAAGTGAGTCACCTTCTGTGGCTGCTTTTTGTATACTTCTCGTGCACCTTCTTCTTATAATGATTCATCTTGTGCTTCTTCTAGATTGCATACCTTACCTCATGATTCATCCATTTTAACCTGCTCTATTTATCCTCTTGACCTTTGGAATACATTCTGATATTGCCTGCACCAAATAGTTCTTGAGTAGAGCCTAAGAAGCATTGATATTTTTTCCATCCAGTTCCTCATAATTGTAATTGTTGCAATAACTATTTCCTGAGCTTTTCATAATTGCCAGCCTTATAATTCCACATATATTCCTTTCTAACAGAAGTCCTCAAATGACTGGCCACCCTGCAAGTGATCACCTCATGGTCACCAACTAGTGGACGATTTGAAACCCCCCATTTATAATAAAATCATCTGATGATATGACAAAATCCAGTACCCTTGATCTTCATGTACCCTCTGTTACATACTGCCTAAAGTAATTGTCTGAAAAACTCAGAAATTACTTTTCTTTGCCAATCTATATTACCATAATTAAAGTCACCCATAATGATCATTCATTTCTTGCTAACCAGGCTAAACAGGCTAATTTGCCTATACATTTCCTTCTCATTACTCTCCACATTACCAGGTCTAACATCCAACTAAATATTTCATCCTGTTCATCTCTGCCTCACACAATACTGTCTCAAAACCTCAGCCACTATTTGCACCTTGTAAATCCACCTTAGATGGACCCAACTCATCTGCTACCATCAACAGTACTCCTCCTCTTCCTCCTTTTCTTCCCTGTCTGTCTTCACAAAAAATATCATATCTGTCTATCTCTATTCCTGTCAGGATGTCATCCTCATCTAACCATGTCTTGCTTATACCAACAATTTTAGGGTGAATAAACTCAATCAATGCAACAATTTCATTCCCTTTATTTCAAATACTTCTGGTATTAGTAAACGAACATAAGAAATCATTTCTGGCCCTACAAGTCCTATGAACATCACTTCTCTGATGTGACTCTTCAATACCTTCCCCAGTCCCTTCTTCTATATTACCATCAATTCTACAACTTTCCACACACCCAATCCCATTCCAGGTCATCTCAATCCTTTTTTTTTTTGCCCACTCACACATTCACCTCAGAATCCAGCATCCACATGTTTCATAAAATGTCTCCCTGTCCACCCTGAGTCCCCCCCCCATTGTTTCGGTTGTGCTTCCACCCTCTCATTTACTTCACTCATGATATTCACTTCTCCATTTGCAAGCCTTCCTACCCTGCCTTCTTAATCTTTCATATCACCTTGCACTACCTCAGATCTATTCATCACAGTCATTACCTCTCCTTCCAGTAACAATCCCTCCAGCTGACTCACACCAAAACCATTTAAATGCAGCTCATCTTTATGCAGTTCCATCCATCCCTCATATTCATCCCACACATTCACAAAATGCACTTCTTTCTCCTCACATAGCTACACTAGCTTGACATTCAGAATCTTTCCTCGCCACCTCAGTTCATCACTATCATACCTTGGCAACACACTGACTACTTTTCCTACCACACTGTTATCTTTTACTTTCTTTAATAAACTCCCGATATCCAATCTAATATTTTCCTTGTTCCTATCCGTATCATTCATCCCTACTACAACCACCAACTCTTTTGCTCACTTATTCCTCACTCTGCTCATATTACTTCCAGGAAAACAAACCTTATGCACCTTCTCATTCACCACACCTCTAATAATGGAACCTCCATAGAGAGCCACTCTCAAATCATTCATTATATCTTTTGCATAGCCATTTCATTTCACATGTACTTCATCTCGTGCCTCATCTTCATCAACTCTGCTTTCATGTCTGGATCCAATATATGATAACATGAAGATTCATGTCTGATATTTTCATGCAGTTTCATATGTTGATTTTGGTTGTGCAGCAGAACCTCACATTGATAATGTAACAAGGATTTCCAAGGATAATGAAATGACTTATGTATCTTCTTCTGAGCGACATTCTGACCTTGTAGGTGAAGCTACTGATCATGTACTTCATGATTTCTTGGCACAACAGCAGTAGACACTGGATGTATCCCAAGACATTATCATCATGAAACTACTACCTTGATGTGAAGGACTGGCAAAAAATGAAACTGCAGTTCCAGGTAATAAGAGTAAGATACTAGGTTCAATATCTTGTATCATGCTTTGTGCAATTTGACAAGAAGCACATAAGTTAATTCTAGAAATAGACTACAGAGTAAGCAAAGCTGGTATGGTGAGTAGCCAGTTGAATAAATTTATATGGAATAAGAGAGAAATTAGTCAAAACACTAAACTAGCAGTATACAAGATAGTGTTCAAACCTCTTTTAAGTTATGGATCTAAGAGTTAGGAATAAAGCACATGTTCAAAGATTAAAGACCACTGATATGAGCGTTCTTAGAAAAATTAAGGACCTAAACAGATGACATTAATGGCAGAATCATATTAAA
The DNA here is from genome assembly GCF_054136105.1 of Typopeltis vanoorti. NCBI lineage: Eukaryota > Metazoa > Arthropoda > Arachnida > Uropygi > Thelyphonidae > Typopeltis > Typopeltis vanoorti. The sequence continues at coordinate 140,321,548 of NC_143552.1, forward strand.
TATGAAGACATTAGGAAAGTACTTGGCATTGTTTGCATTCAAGAATGGAGTAGGGCTAATCTAAAGTGGTATGGTCACTTAAACAGAATTGGAGAGGAAAGGTTAACAAAACAGGTTTGATGACAAGATGGCAGGGAAAAGACCCAGAGGAAGACCAGGGTCTAGGTGGATTGATTCAGTCAGAAGTACCTTAGAACAAAATGTTAGATACAGCAATGTGGAGAAAAAAAAGTCAAGCATGTGTAAACTAGGCTAAAACATTTATTAAGATTGATATTAAGTGCATTTAATAGCACTTAGTTGCATAAGGAGGTAACACTTCAAATTAAGTGAACAGATATGTATAATAAAATGTAGCTTGTTTTAGTTTCTAGGAATGCCTAATATCTGGTTTAGTGATTTTCTGTAGACACTTGTAATTTGAGGCATGTCCAATCCAAAACCTTCTTGTAGTATACCCCATTACTAAATATTCACCTGGATACTAGAAACAAATGAGGATAGGCAGGCAATTTTGGATTTAGCTGACCGTATTGTATTCTTATTGGTTTAATCCAAAATGATGGTATTGTGTGACAGAACTTCAGACTGGCCAGGATGTTACCTGGTTAAATAAGGCCCCCATTGTTTTCATCAGGGAACCAGGGCAAACAGTGAAAAAGCTACTGGAATAAATCCCAACTCAACACCAGTAGAGTTCAAGATTTGCACTCACCAGCATTAGATGCATCAGTGGAAAAGAAATAGAACTAGCAGAAAATTGGCATAACAGGCATTATCAAAACAAACAAGACAAAAACAAGTGAGATTTTTCTGAGCAACAAAAAAAATTGTTATATTTATGCAATGGCGATGAGGAAAAAGAAAGAGTAGCCATAGTATTCAATACCAAATAAGAGGATAAACTTCTTGAATGTCAGGCAGTATCAAAAGTAAAGCGATATGGGCAAATATCAGAATGGGGAACTGGACAATGAGACTTGTGCCCATAGAGGATTCTACTATGTTCTACTATTGAAGAAGTTGAGGAATTTTTTGAGGCATTAGAAAAAACAGCTGACACAACAAAAAGGAAAAGTTGGTCCATGTTGGAGATCTAAACCACAGAATAGGAAATGACCAGGTATATAGAAATGCTTTGGAAAAAATTGGTTCAGTACATGGACTAGTTATTACTAACACCATGTTCTGATATAAAGATTGTGCACAAATTCACATACAGAGAACATATGAAAAATAAGAAGTCTTATTGACTATTTTATCGTTGAAAGTTTTTTCACTTTGTTATACTATAAATTAAAGATGCCATGAAATTATATTCTTGGTTTCATCCTTTATCCAAGTGTAAGCAAACAGTTTCTGCATTTACTTCAACTTTGGTATTCTGGGTGTGGGTTGTGGCCATTTTCATAATGCATAACAGTATACATGTCCATAAGGATATGTGTGTGTTGCATCATGAGATACTAAAGCAAGTGATGTGAAGTCATTAGCCTCTATATACAAGTAGCTCAGTCGTGAAGTGACTTCATGCACAAAGTTTGTTTGCTTACACTTGGATAAAGGATGAAACTAAGAATATAATTTCTTTGCATCTTTAATTTATGTTATCATTGATGGCAATATCTTCATGTCAGTTCAGGAAATAAGTGTATACAGAGAATTTGAAATTGGAAGTGATCACAAGTTAGTCTTGAGCAGGATAAAATTGAATTTATATTGAAAAGAAGAGTGTCTAAGAAAGTTTTAAAACAAATTAAAATTGAGCAGCTGTCAAAGGTGAACTATAGACTCAGATACAGAACCATTATTCAGGAAAAAATAAAATAGTTTGAAAACAATAACCAAACCCTAGAGATTCGTTCGCAAACCCAGAAAAAAAAACAATGGTTGGTTCAGCCAGAGAGGCATGTGGTAAGATCTGCAAAGATATAAAATCAGAACTCCATGGTTGAATCATGAAGTTAAAGATACAGTCACAGTAAAGAAAAAAAACTTATCAAAACTTCCTGACAAGTTAGTCAGCTTGTGCTTGAGAGAATACAGAAAAAAAATGTGAAAAAGTGAAGCATGTGTTATAAGTAGCTAAACAAAGGTCATGGGAAGACTGGAAAGAACATAGAAAGTAAATATCTGGAAGGCAGTAAACTATTCTGGACACCATTGAACAAGTCTAATGGAGGATAGATTACTGTAAAATGAATCAAATATAATAACGGTGACACACAAAAGTTGAAGATAAAGGTATTCTAGATGTCTGGAGTGATTACTTTGAAAGATTGCTAAACAAAACAAGCAGTGATAGCACGATGGTAGAAGACTCTCAACAGGAATGCAGTATGGAATATATATCAACACTTGAAGTAGAAAAAGCCTTCAAAAACCTGAAAAGTGTAAAGACAATGACAGATGATATTCAACCAGAAATGCTAAAATAGGAGGTATAAAAGTTTACATTGGCTATACTACATAATTCAGAATACTATACTAACACTACTAATAATACTATTATTAGTACTAATAATATAATATAATTATAATGTAATATATTATATATATATATATATATATATATATATAATAAATTATACTAGTAATACTGTACTACATAATTCAAGCCTCGCATTCCGGATTAGGGTAGATCTGTAACAGTATCCATCTATAAAAAGGGAAATAAATCTCAGTGCAAGAATTTCAGAGGAATTTCTCTACTGAGTGTACCAGGTAAGATTTATTTAGTTTACTTGAGAAAAAGTTAAGAAAAATTGTGAAGGGAAGCTTAGAGAAATACAAGCTGGGTTTAGGCCAAATACATTCAGTCAGGTCAGATTTTCAGTTTAAGACAGATGGTTGAGAAATCATGGAAATATAACAAAGATCTGTATTTAAGTTTTGTAGATCTGGAAAAGGCATATTATGACAAGGCTCCAAGCAAAGCTGTTCAAATTGCTACAGTTATATGGTGTGACGTTATGTCAGCCTCAACATAGTCTAGAGATGTAAGTTAGCGATTAGAATTGAAGGAGGTACAGGAAGATGGTTTGACGTTAAATCAGATGTGAGACAAGAGTACACATTACCTTCACTGTTATTCATCATCTATATGGACCACATTATGAAGGAAAATGTTACTAAACCTCATATCAAAATTAGAGTTGTTAATCTCAGCTCTTTATTTTATGCAAATGATGTTATACTCCTAAATAAATCCAGTAGGAGTCTCTTAGACTCCCTGACTATAGAATAACTGCTGTAATAAATGTGGTATGAAAATCAGCAATAATAAACAAAGACAATGAAATGGAGAACATATAGAACGAGAAAAACATTTCAGCTATTTAAGGCACAACTTTTAGTCAAGATGGCAAATTAAATATTGAAATAGACACCAGAATTAGCAAATCTGGTGTGGGGAATTCAACTGAATCAATTTATATGGAATAAGAAAGAAATTAGTCAAACATTGGGTCTGAGCACTTGGTTAGAAATAAATACTTGACCAAAGACTGGAGACCATATTTCTGAGTTCTGAGAAAGATTAAGGGAGTGAACAGATGACATCAATGGCAGTATCATAATAAAAATGAGGATATTATGTAACAACTTGATGTTATTAGAAAAGACCCGGAGGAAGACTATTGTGAATTGTGAATGCTTCAGTCTGCTAAGAACTCCCTTAAGCAGACTGAAATATAAAATCTGATAATGCTGGATGGAGTCTTGACAGATAACAGATTAATTTGGAGGAAGATTGTCAGTAGGAAGTTAATGATGTAATCTTTTCACATAGTACTATCATAATATTCCGTACCCCCCCCCTCAAGACACATATCAGGAATTTAATGATGATTGATGATAATTGAATTTTGTATTTGTTATAATTGCTTAGCTCTATTTAAACACTTCTTTTCTTCTTGAAACATTAATTTCTAAGGTGATAATAGGATTTCAAGCCATTTTGATTTGTTGAATTTAATGAGAAAGATATTTCAATTTCCAGTAATTATGAGCAAATGCATTTTGACTGTGCTGATTATACATATTGCTTGTATAATCAGCACAGTCAAAATTGATTATGCTTGTTGACTGAATGGATTATCACAAACTTTTCAGTAAAAGAAGTATTTCATGGTCATCATCATATTTCTAATAGACCACATATCCTCAACAGGTATACAGAATACTGTGATAGTACTACATAAAAAGTTTAAATTATTAATATCTTATTGATAATTTTCCTCCAAATTAGTCCTATCTGCCAGAACACCAAAATTGTCAGATCTTATATTTCAGTCTTCTTAGGCACTTCTAACTGCATCGTCTTTGTCTTTTTCCTGCTATCCTGGAAACACTTGTTTTGCTAACTTTTCCTCTCCCATTCACTCAGAGTGGTGATACCTCCTGAGATTAGCTCATTTACACATTCCTAAATGCTAGCAATGTCAAGTTCCTTCTTAATATCTTCATTTTTAATACAGTTTTGCCATTGATGCCATTTCTTCACTCTAATTTTTCTCACAACTCTCATATCTGTGATCATCATTCTTTTTTAGAGTACCTCAGCTGTCAGACCCATAATTTAAAATTGAGGGAAAATTATGAAAGTTGTAAGAGGTACTCTAAAAATTGCTACTATAATGTGAAGCATGCTGACATGTATACTAATAAAAAAGGTAATAGTTCCACTCTGTGAGGCACTAAATTACACCTAATTTGGATTTCTTGCACAGATCTGGTCACCTGGCTATATTGGTGTAATTGTAATATATTTGTGAGTGCAGAGGCGAATAACTAGGACAGTCTCAGGACTCTGGAATATTGAATATGAGGACAGATTGAGGAAATGTGGTCTTCAGATCTTGCTGGATAGGAGGAGAGTGATATGATTGAGATGTATTTAGTTGGTGAGAGGAGCCTATCGAATAGATAAATTATTGCATAGGGTGATGGATCGAGTAAGGAAGTGAAAAATAGATTTTTTGTTTATGTGGCAGGTGGTGAATGAGTGGAATTACATTGCCAGAGTGAGTGGTTTGTACTCCAACATTGAATATATTCAAGGCAAGTATGATAGTTATTGTGATCTGTGAGTGTTATAACTCCCATGATGAGTCTATGACCCTGTGAAGGCTTGGAATAATGCTCATATGTTCAAATAAAATGTTGGCAGATGATAATGGTGAATTGTTTTCACATTTATTATTTTAGATTTTATGTGGTGGTTCATTTTATTATTTACTTCATGATATCAAAGTACTATCAAAAATGTTCTAAAAACATGTTTTTTAGGAAAGAAGTGGCAGAACTCTATGCAGTTATGAGCTTAGATGATATGGGTGTGACACAGATTCCTACAACAACATCAGTGGATGGTTTTCATTCACATAGCAATAGTTGTTATTCTAAGCAGGTGTGTGCTCTTTTTTTTTGTTTCTCATTTTTTATGTATATATTATGCACCTATGTGCACTTCTAGGTAGGGCTTACAAATACTGAGATCCTGGACATGTTTTTCTAATATTCGGATACAGTTATTAATACAAAAATACTGGTTTTTCAGTACAGGTAACCCTCGTATAATGCAGTACTTATATAACACGGTCTATAAATTGTAGTAACCCTTGTTCAACGCGGTTTCGATAAAAACATGGTCTACAAATTGTATTAACCCTTTATCTTTTCATATATTTTTCACCCCACAACTTAAAAATCAAATTTTGTCTTCGTTAAATTTACGTCTGCCCGTATCGCGCATGTAGTTATAAGTAGCGAATTTATATTAGGGGAAATAAATACCCTTTACATCAATTGATTACCATATAAAGTGTTTATTGTTGAAAATTGTCTTTGTTTTCTGTCAGGAAAGAACATTAAAGTATGTTCTTTCCTGGCAGTAATAAGTGTGTTAATCTCAAGCTTGAGCAGTTTATTTTCTGGTGAGTTACATACAATATGTAATGCTTTTTTATGTAAAAATTTTATTTTAATAGTAATGGCCACTTAGAGGGCTTTTGCGATATGGTTGAAAATGAAATTAGTGAATTAATTGATGGGGAAATAGATTTAAATGAGGAGGAACTGGTATAATTAATAGATGATGTTGAACCAAATGGCAGGGAAAGTTCTGCCAAAGATCCTGATTGTGTTGAATTCATTAAAGAATTCAGTTTAAAGAAATTAGCGGAAAGATTGGACTTGGCAAGAAAGTTAGGAAGTTATTTTACGGATAATGATCCCTCAATGGAGCACTCTGGAAAATTCACGAGACATTTGGATATTTGTTTAGCTCCATATTATGAACTTAATAAAAAAATTGCAGCATAGTGGTAAGTAAGTAAGGTCTTATTAGTGACTTCTTGATAACTAAACCAGCCGAATTATGCAATGAGAATTATACAAATGATGTCCAATAGATTTCAAGTGGTGATGACAACCGGCCACTTGTAAATAAAGAACATCTACGAAATGTTCATTTTGAAGACAGTGATGATGATTAAAATATGCACTTTATTTTATTTTGCCTAAAACATTTATACATTATGTGTAATGAAGTTTACGTACAATTTGTATTTTTATGAGTTTATACTATGTATTTTGTTTCATAGTTTGTTTTTTTTTAACTTATATGAATCACCTGAATTAAATAAAAATATTTTTTTGTTGGATATGTCATTGTTGTTTATATAATTAAAAAAAAAAAGATTTCGGAACATAACCATACTTTTTCTTTGTGATCTGAGTCTTGCATAATGCGATTTATATAAAGCGGCATTTCTGTGGAACCTAACATCCACGTTATACGAGGGTTACCTGTACTAATTTAAAAATAATTGTTTATGATTTCTTAACATAAGTTTATAAAATCAAGAAAAGTAAATCATTAATGTTACTGAATTTACAACTGAGGGATTGTTATATACACAATACAAATGTAACAGAAACTGAAAATGCTGTGAAACTGAGATCTGGCTTAACAGGTCTGAGTTTCATGACATTTTCCCCAGACACTATTGAACAAAAGAAAAAATAAATACCGCTTGTTAATGAATAATTTCAGAGATTGGTATATTATATTATAAAATCTAAAAATATTTTTCTGTTAGCAAGTTAGTTTTATAACAACAGTGTGTATGTGTGTGAGAGAGAGAGAGAGAGAGAGGGAGAGTCATAACATACTATCACCAACATAAGATGCAAAGACTAACTGACTACTAAATGAAATAGCTCATCATAAATCACAGAAGGTAAAAAATTTAGTCTGACTTTTGATGAGTGAACACGGTTTGTAATACATGATATTTAAATATAAATGTTCACTCTGTTGTCAGAATTTTGTGAAATATTGGACTAATGCATGTGTGACTGCCATCAGAGAATTGCTTATAACTTGTAGAGAAATAGACAAACACAGTCTGTCTTTCTAGAGATGTAATTTACATGGTTCATCAGTTATGACTAAATTTGGTAAACTAATTGATATCAAACAACAGCTTTGTTTTGGTCCATGGTATACATCTAGCAGGTAACAGTACTTTATAATAGGTTAATCTGAATTTAACAGTTTTGTAGAATTTGAACAGGAAAATTAGGGTGGTGGTGTAATTATAGAAAATGTATAGGTGCTGTTCCTTGTGATCTGCACAATTATTTATCACCTCTTGTAACAAAAATAAGAAGAGTAGTTGAAGCAGAATTTGGCAAAGAAATTGTCTTACAATTAGATTCCAAGTCATTGGAACAGTTTACTGTCCATGCTTGAAAGATTTTTTGAGTTGAGATATTGTGTGCAGAAATCTTTAATTGATTTAGATTCAAGTATTAATTTCTGTGAGGATAAATGAATTTAATTTATTATCTGTGGCTATATCTACACTAATGTCTATAAAGTTAGTGGTAGGTATTATGCCACCAAGAAGCAAATCTTTTAACTTTATATTCTGCCATAAAATTTAAATTCCAATCAAAATTCTGAAGTTGCTAACGAACTGCGTATAACATTAAAACTTCATATTTCACAGAGGAAGAAGGTGATAGCAAATTTTTTCCCAGATTCAGTAAAGATACTATAGCGAAAATTATACTTTGCTTAATAAAACATCTTTCTCCTTCAGAAAAAGATGAGCAAAATTCGTCCTTAGAATATCAATGTGGAACAGACTATAAGTGTTCTGCGAATTCTTCCCAAAATAAGAAATTACCTGAATCTAATGAGATAAAGTCATTAAAAGATAAACTTGAATCAGCAATTAACGAAAGACTTTTAACTGGTCCATCCCAAAAAAATTCAAAGCCTAAGAAGTATGGTTAAAAAGGAAACATGATTTTTTGAAGATGAGAGAATAAGGAGGACAAACCTGAACCTCAGCCTAGACTCCAGGTGTTTTCTGCTGCTAATCAAATGTGTTACAAAATTATATCCAGTTTAAACTATAATACTACTAATTGCTTATGTTTTGTAACAGCTCACTTTATTCAGGCAGGTAATATGAATTCTTAAACATAACTAAAATTTGCAGTATTAATGCGTATTTTTTTAGAATAACTGTATTTTAATTATTTTTTGTTTCAATATTTATTATTGCAATAAACTGATTTAAAACATGAATTCAAGTAATTACTTGTTTTTTCCTTACTTTATTGCACCTAAATGGTGCCTCCATAGCTCAATTGGTATAGACGAAGCCCTTTGGTTGGAAAGACCTGGGTTTGATTCCTGTCCATGACGTGAGGAACTTTATCTGGTCTCTTTCAACTAGAATTGATTTATTTGATCTCATATGAAGGTAGAGGGCTTTTTCACCCTCAAACTCTGGTTTTTCATCCCTCAGAACAGGCAAACCGGCCCCGTGAATATACACACGGATCTACAGCCATGAATACTTACAACAATGTGGCAGAGATAGGGTCCTCATCACATTCTCCTTATACTCATAGTCAATTATGAATCACACCAGTGATAGTCACCCTCCTGGATGGAGACAACACATGATGATGATTGCACCTAAATGTTATCAAAATTTATTGAGAAAAATGTTTGTTTTTTGGAATACTGATATTAATACCAGTATCCTAATTTCATAAATTAAAAATACTGAAATACCATTATTAAGATTTTGACTAGTAATATGAGCCCTACCACTGAGTAAATTGATAAGTAAATGTGTTTACTTACTTTCTTTGAAACTAGAAAATTCATGTTTTGCACTGAGGTACATTTTAATGAGAACTAACATGAAAAATCTACAAATCAAAAATTATTGATTCTGGTTCAGAATACCATCATACCATTTCCATTCTTTAGGACAGAGTTTACTTTCTCCTCACTTGTTTAGTATATATATGGAGGAAAACATGGGTGAAGCATTGGATGAGCTCAGGACAGGAATTAGGATAGGAGGTAGATTGATCAGTAATCTGAGGTATGCTGATGATACAGTACTCCTTTGTAATGACAAGGAAGAACTAGGACTAATTCCGAACAAAGTTAACAAGATCAGTAATAACAGAGGACTTCAATCCTAGCAAGACAAAGATTATGGTTCTCAAAGGAAATACAAACAGAGAAGCTCTTGAGAAACAAGTGTACCTTAATGGAGGAAAAAATTGAGGAAGTCAGCAAGTTTGAGTACCTGGGATCCATTATTAAGGTGAAGAATTGCTGTTCAAAAGACATCAGAAAAAGGTTAGGAATGGCTAAAACAACAATCAGAGACCTGTCTAAAATCTGGAAGGATGGATCTATCTCCATGGAAACAAAGTTGAGGATTTTGGATGCAGTTGTTTTTCCAACAGCGACTTATGGATGTGAGACTTGGAACCTAAAGAAGTCAGATAAGAAATGGATATCTGCTTTTGAGATGTGGTGTTACAGAAGGCTGTTGAGGTCATATACTGAAAAGGGTACAAATTAATGGGTGTTAGAAAAGATCAGCAGAACTTTAAGGCTTCTTAAGGATATTGATAGAAGAAAGTTAAAATATTTTGGACACATAGAAAGGATGAAAGGGGGACCTCTCAGAACAGTAATAGAAGGTAACGTTCCTGGAAAAAGAGGCAGGGGTAGACCATCAATGAGGTGGATGGATGCTGTGTGTGGAGTGACTGATCTTCAGAGAGTTGAGGCTGCCAGAAAAGCAAACAACAGGACTACATGGTGAGGCCTGGTGTGGCACATCACCGAGCATCAGATTGACCATACGGCATCTGTAGATGCCCAGTGAAGTGAAGATTGAAGAAGGACAGAGTTAGGAAACCTCTTTTTCTTAGAAGGCCAATCATTCCAGAAAGTCCACAGATTATCATGCATAGAAATAGAAAAGATAATCCTACTTATAAACTTGCCCAACAGTTAGCCAAGTCTCTTGCCCCCTTACTGACAACTCTTCTACTTTTGCAAAAATTTAATACCATTTCAAATCATTAGTTAAAAATCATATCCTTAAAAATTCACACATAATGGTTAGTTTTGATGTCACTTCTTTATTTACTAATATACCACTAATAGACACTCTTAATTTGATCAAGTCTAAATTTCCCCCTAATATCTTTGAATTATTCAAATTTACAATGTATGCAGGTTACTTTACATGGGGAGGAAAAATCTACAGACAGATTAATAGTACTGCTATGGGTCCCCTCCCCTATTTAGCAAAAAATCATGGAACACTTTGGAAACAAAATATCACGCCCACATACAAGCCCCTAGTGTGGTTACACTTTATTGATGATGCGTTTGCCATTTGGCCACATGGACAAGATTACTTTAGATGCTTTTGTCACCTACCCAAACAGACAACATCCCAAAATTCACTTCAGTAGAAAAAGAACCTAATAACGTATGCCTTTTCTTGACACATTAGTCTTCTGCCTTTCAGATGGATCACTACTTTTTCCATTTACAGAAATCGAACACACACACAGGAAGATATCTACATAAACAATCACATCATCATTATTCCCAACAGTATGGTATTTAACAACACTCATGCACAGACTAGAGTGGTTTGTTCTAATGATGCAGCTCTTTCCACAGAACTTAAATATCTGTGCCATACTTTCTTGGCCAATGGCTACAATTCCTACAAAATAAATAAAATATTACATATCCTCCCCTCCCCCCCATTACTTCTCCCTCCTCTAATACACAAGAACAAAACAATACTATTCCTATTCTCTATGTCAGAGGCACATCAGAAAAGATAGCCAAAGTACTAATAAAACATGGCCTTCATGCCACATTCAAACCACATGTTAAAATAGCAACTCTGATCTGCTCTCCTAAGGACAAACTTTCTTGTCCTTAGGCTTCTCCTAAGGACAAGAGAAGCCTAAGGACATTAGCTACCATCATTATGGCTATGAATAATTCTCCTAACCTGAACAAGCATGATTGCATTAATTTGCAAAAAATTTGGGAGACTGTTATCTTAAGATCAACTCCTACATAGCTAATACTTATTCTTTTTTTTACAAAATTAGAGTGCTAAATTAGAATTTAGATCTTTTATCCATTACAATTGAAATTGTTTCACTTATTGTCATGTATAAATTATGACATGCTACTTTGTGCTCTGAAGATGCTGATTTGAAATTCAGTAAAATATAATCCAGTTAATTAACATATTTTTTTTTTTTTTTGTAAAATGTTCATTTGGTTGTTAATACCATTAAAATCTTAAATTTATAGTTCTCCCCCCCCCCCTTCTGGCAATTTTCTAGTTTATTGCCCAATTTTATATTTGGGCAATCTAAATTATTTATACAGTACTATAAACCTTGCATTGATTTCTCATACTCTTGAGTAACTCATGCTTTAAAAAAAGTGTTTTTTTGCTTTCACAGTATATCTGTGAAGAAGATGAGTGCCTTCCAGTTACTCAGTCCTACTATTTGTGCAGCCCTGCTTCCATGCTTCCACACTTCTTTTACGTTTGGATTGTTCTGTTGCACTGTTACCCATAATAAATAAATAAATAAAAACTGGCTTGTTTTTTTTCCTCCAACCATTGACAATCTTGGCAAATATTCTACTTCCATTTCAAATGCACAACATGCAATGCTCCTTTGATTTTTTGCCAGATGGAGATCAGAGAAATCTTTAAACTGAATTCCAAACATCTCTTGGTCCTGATGGCATAACTGATTGTTCTCAATGTTTGTGTTCTGGAGAGGATTTGTGTTCTTTGTTGTTGTTGTTGTTTTTTACAATCTCCTATTCCACTGCTATTTATTCTGCACCCTGGAAATTGTCCCATTACCCATCCCTGAGAAGGGAAACAAATCTTTACAAACTACTGTCCAATTTTTCCTATTTCTGAAGTAATGAAGAAAACCATTAGAACTCAACTTTTACAGTACCTTTCAAAGCCTCTCAACTAATAATTGCCAGTATGAATTCTGATGTCATCAATCAACAGGGGGATCTTCTTACTTATTGACCTAAGCAAGAATGGTATCAAAAAGTTTAGGGAATCAGTGGTTGTTCTTGATATCTCTAAAGCATCTGAAGAAGTTTGGCAAGGTATATTAAATAAGTTCCCATCTAATCTCTGCAACTGACTTTCTGGCTTTGGCTGCATATTACATGTATTGGTGGATAAATATTTTTCCTCAGTCTTTACATTTCCTCAGTCTTAGCTAATGCTGGGGCCCACAGAGTTCTCTTTCATCTACTCTCTCTTCTTTATGTATATCATTGACCTTCTCCAGTTGACTGCAAATCCAATCCATTTTGCTGATCAATGCATTGTATTCCTCTTTCTCATTTGACAAACCTTGTACTGCACAGATCACCAAAATTTCCAGTAATGCTGTAACGCCTGCATTATGTGATATTCTTTGTCTCAACTTTTTTGCTATAACTTACGTAATATGGAATGCTATAACTTACATAATAGCATTCCACATGTAATGCTATTATGAAATAGTATTCATATGGAATTCTACCAAATATCATGATGTAGCAATTTCTCTTCTCCAGCTGAACTGTCACTAAGAAAAGACTGTCCAGCACAGACGGAAGGGCCTGTCAAATATCAGAATATCATATTGCTTATTTATCTATTCCTGAATTCTGCCTTTAACCAATTTTTCCAATAACTTAACCACCATTCCTAAGATACTAAGTGATCTAATTTTCTGCCTCTGTCCTTAGAGCCTCCTCACCCTTGTTCTTGATTCTTTTGGTATCAGTATACACTTATACATTAATAAATATCTATCTCATTTAGTTCTGTAATCTGAGAAATTACATTCAATGTTCTTTGATCATTTTCTCTCACTTGCCTTTTTCCTAAATAGCCTTAGTTTCTCTGACCTTACACTTCCATTCTCTCATTGAACAACATTTTCTGAAAACACATCATCATCATAATGTTAAATATGGATATAGACCATATAGATCTGTTCTGGTTCTGTTTTAGTTTTATCTGTGGATGTTTTATTATTATTATTATTGTACAGACACCTCCATGGAGTCTGAAGACTCATCACAGCAGACCCAAACTATCCACACAATCTATCATACCTCTCCTTGAACCCATTAACAGACAAAGCACTCACAACCTATTCCACTCATATACAACTCTCTAAGTAAAAAATCTAGTCCTCACATCCCTTACTAACCACACCTTTATTCAACTTCCAGGGATGATCCCTTGTTCTGGCCTCTTCAGCCAAGTGCTGAAACATTTCCCTTGCATCAATCCTATAAAACCCTTTAAGCAACTTAAATGTTTCTATCATATTCCCTCTTTTTCTTCTATCAACCAACTTCTGCAATCCACATACCCTCAATCTATCTTCATTAGAGAACATTCCACAGATAACTCACATTCTTGGTTGCTTGCCTCTGACTATTCTCCACTGCTTTCTCATCCCCAAGAAACCCAGGAGACTGGACTTAAGCACAGTAATCTAGATGTGGATTATAGAGGAATAATGAATAACTTATCTCTACTTGTTAATGTGGTCTTCAATAGTCGAGTAATCTTATGGGCAACCTTAGCAATATGTCCTCTAAACTTGAACTCTCTGTCTACCATCACCCCTAAATCTCTAGCTTCATCTATTTCCTGGAGTACAGTGATACACTTATCAATGCGATACATTTAATCTATTTATCCCAAAATGCATAACTTTACATTTCTCTACATTAAACTGACACCCATTAACTTTCGGCCACAATGACAGCCTATTTAAATCGTTCTGCAAACTCTCCACCATCACCTTGATTAAGTATTACTCTACCTAATTTTGCATCATCAGCAAACAACTGAATATTTCCTTTCAGGTTATTTCCTATATCATTTATGTACAAAATAAACAGCAATGGTTCCAACAGTGAACCTTGTGTCACACACACCACTGGTCACCTGTTTTGCTTCGATTCTGCTCCTCCATATACCACTTTTTGATATCTATCCAGCAGCCATCATCTTATTCACTTAACCAGTATCATATCCATCCCCACTTGTTCTAATTTGCATAACAGAGTTCCATGTGGTATTCTGTCAAATGCCTTTGCAAAATCATTGTAGCCATTTCCTTGATCCAACTCAGCTGTTACTCTATTATAAAAAGTTAGTAAATTACTAAGATATGACCGACCTTTCACAAAGTCATATTGACCCTGAAGTCATGTTTTTATTTACTCATTCTTGAATTCTCTTTTTTACCAATTTTTCTAGTACTTTTACCACCATGCTTGAGATACTGATCGGTCTATAATTTGCTACTGCAGTCTTAGAACCTCCCTTGTGCAAAGGAATTATTTTGCCCTCTTTCTACTCCCTTGGAACTCTACCAGAGCTGAGATTTAAATTGAAGAGCCTAGTCAAAGGCATTGCCAGTTCCCTTGCGCATTCTCGCAAAACCTTAGCCGATATGTCATCTAATTCCACAGCTGTATTTACATTGAGATTCTGCAATATCCCAAGAACCTCCAATTCCTCTGCAACTCTCCAACTCCAAAAACCTCTGTTCCCACATTAGTGTCTGTCACATAAGTTAAAACAATAACCTCACTAGGATGATATATCCTTGCAAAGTGGTCACTCAGTAACTCAACTATTTTATCCGTTTCTGTCTCCTCCTGACCATCATCATTGCTCATTAAGGTTAATCTTCCATAGTTATTCTTCCTCTTACTTGACACATAACGAAAGAACTTTTTGGGATCTCCTTTGGCCTGCTAGGCTAGATTCTTCTCATAATCTAATTTTGCCTTCCTTGCCATGCTGGTCACCTTTCTCTTTATATATCCTCCACAGCATTTTCTTCTTCTGCAGCTCATGCTTATTGATATTACTCATCCATCTAACTCCTACCCGATTAACCCTCCTTTTCCTAGGTATATATACAGTTTAATACTGCTTCCCTAGATGACCCTTAACTATATCCCATGCACTACTGAACATCCTTCCTCTGCAGTGTTTTATGCCATGAGTTATTAGTGGCTATGATACAAGTGAAACTACGGAAACTGAAAACATCACAAATGTCTATCAGATATGATCTTGGAAACATACCAGCTGAATACAATATTAGCATACAGATCAGATTCAACACACTCAATTTGTTTGAAAGAGAACCAGATGAACTATGGGAAGAGATTAAAGATATAATTAAAACAGAAGCAAAGAAGAATATCCCAACAGTTTGTAAGAAGAAGTCCAAATGGCTGTCAGAAGATGCCATTAAAACTGCTCAGGAAAGGAGGAAAATGAAGGCCACAGGAAATTTGCAGGAAGTACAGCATTTAAATGCAGAGTTTCAACGACAAGACAGAAGAGACAAGGAAAAATACTTTAACCAGGAATGCCAACAAATAGAAGACCAAAACAAGAAAAGAAAAACAAGAGATCTTTTCAAAAAGATCAGAGAACTAACAGGAAAATTTAGTGCCAAGGTGACAATATTAAAAAGTAAACACAAAGGATATCTTACAGAAGCTGCAGACATCAAAGAAAGATGGAAAGAGTATACAGAAGACCTTTACAGAAAGGACTCCAAAATTACCGAGAAATTTGAAGAGCAGAATTATACACAGGAGCCAGTACCAGTGGAGAGTAAAGTGAGGTAGGCACTGCAACAGATATCTAGTAAGAAAGCACCATGAGGAGATGGAATACCCATTGAGCTGCTCAAAGCCCTGGGAGAAGAAGCAGTTAAAATTTTAACAGCTCTATGTCAGCAAATTTGGATCACAACTACATTGCCTAGAAAATGGAAAAAATCAGTTTATCTACCTTTATTGAAGAAAGGCGATGCAAGAAAGTGCGAAAATTACAGAACTATAGCATTGATTTCTCAAGCAAGTAAAGTCTTACTGGGGTGCTTAAGGGTCAAAGCTGTATAACTGAGAGGAGACCTCCACATAGCCTTTAAAGGAATGCAGAGAACCGACCAGGGCTTCTGACCTAATGTCCAATCCTCACCTTCTCGTGGTGCACCCTGTTGGGTATCTATTTGGTTACTGAACGAATGAGGATGGGCTGGCAATTTGGGATTTAGCCGACCAAATTGTATTCTTATTGGTTAAACCAAAATAAAAAATGATGGTACAACATGACAAAATTTCATGCCGGCTGGGGCGTCGCCCGGTTAAACAAGGCCCCCATTGTTTTCGCTAGGCAACCAAGGCGAACAGCAAAAAGTCAGCTACTGGAACAAATCTGAAAACAAACCCCAATTCAACATCACCAGAGTTAAAGATCGGTACTATCAACGTAAGAAGCCCGAATGGCAAAGAAATGGAGCTAGCTGAGGAATTAGATAAGTACCAGATCGACATAATAGGGGTGACTGAAACAAAAAAAGACCAATACTGGTGAGATCTTTCTGAGCAATAAATACAGAATGTTATATTCAGGCAATGACAATCTAGGAAAAGAAGGAGTAGCCATAGTATTCAACACAAAATACGAGGCTAATCTTCTTGAATGGCAGTCAGTCGCAAGTAGAGTAATATGGGCAAATATGAGAATGGGGAACTGGACAATGAGACTTATTTGTGCCTATGGTTCCACAGACGGTTCTACTAAGATAGAAGTGGAGCAATTTTTTGATGCTTTAGAAAAAGCAACTGACACAATGAAAAATGAAAAGTTGGTCCTTGTTGGGGATCTAAATAGCAGAGTAGGAAATGATTGTGAGACATACAAAAATATTTTGGGAAAATTTGGAGAAAAGAGCAAAGCTAATAATAATGGCAAATATCTGTTGGATTTCTGCTCAGGACATGGACTGGTTATTACTAACACCATGTTCCAACATAAAATATGCACAAATTCACATGGAGAGAAGAGGCTAGGAATAAGAAAAGTCTCATTGACTATGTTATTGTTGATAGTGATGTTTTCTCCCTGGTACAGGACACCAGAGTGTACAGAGGATTTGAAATTGGAAGTGATCACTATTTAGTCTTGAGCAGGATAAAATTGAATTTCATATTGAAAAGAATAACATGTAAGAAAGTTTTAAAGCGAATAAAAGTTGAGCAGCTCTCAGATGTGAAGTGTAGACTAAATTACACAAAGATTATTGAAGAAAAAATGAAAGAGTTTGAGAACAGGAATCAAACCTTGGAGATTCATTGGCAAACTCTGAAGAAAACATTGATTGATTCTGCAAGAGAGGCATGTGGTGAGGTTGTCTGTAAGGATAAAAAAAAAAAATCAGAACTCCCTGGTGGACACAGAAAGTTAAAGAGGCAGTGAAGGAAAAGAAGAAAGCATATCAAAAGTTCTGGCAAATAAGTCAGCTTTTGCTCTTAGAGAATACAGAGACAAATGTAAGAAAGCTAAACAGTGTGTAAAACTAGCTAAACAAAAGTCATGGGAGGACTTTGGCAGGAACATAGAAAATAAATATCGAGAAGGTTGCAAAATATTCTGGAGGTTGTTGAAGAAGCTTAGGAATGGAAGAAAGGGTGCTGTAAAAGGAGTTAGAGAAGATAAAGGTGACATGAAAACAGGAGAAAAAGATATCCTTGAAGTATGGAGTAATTACTTTGAAAAACTTCTAAATGAAACAAGCAGTGATGACAGCATAGTGGTAAAAAATACTGACCAGGCATGCAGTCAGGAATATATATCCATACTTGAAATAGAAAAAGCCATCAAAGGTTTGAAATGTGGAAAGACAGCAGGAGTAGATGATATTCGACCAGAAATGCTGAAGTATGGTGGTGTGAGAGTCTTACAGTGACTGCACTGCATAGTTCAGAAGGCCTGGACAGAGGGACGAATTCCCGATGATTGGAGTAGAGCTCTCATAGTACCCATATATAAAAAGGGAAATAAAACTGAATGTGAGAATTACAGAGGTATTTCCCTACTGATTGTTCCCGGCAAGATCTATGCAAGTATACTTGAGAAACGGTTGAGAAGAATTGTGGAAGAAAAGCTTGGTGAAGAACAAGCTGGATTCAGGCCAAATAGAGGCTGTCAGGATCAGATCTTCACTTTACAACAAATAGTCGAGAAAGCATGGGAATATAACAAAGATCTGTATTTAAGTTTTGTCGATTTGGAAAAGGCATATGACAAGGTGCCAAGAGAGAAGCTATTCAATACGCTTCAGTTATATGGTGTCAATAGGGCATTATATCAAGCAATACTTAGTCTTTATTTGAGTTGTAAGTCAGCAGTTAGAATTGAAGGAAGTACAGGAAGATGGTTTAATGTTAAATCTGGTGTGAGACAAGGATGTACATTATCCCTTCTGTTATTCATTATCTATATGGATCACATTATGAAGGAAAGTGGTATTAAACATGATATCAAAATTGGAGATGTTAATATCAGCTCTTTGCTTTATGCAGATGATGTTATACTTCTCTGCAAGATTCTCTGACTAAATTGAATAGCTGTTGTAATAGATATGGTATGAAGGTCAGCAATAAAAAGACAAAGACAATGAAAATAGGCAGAATCATTGAAAATGTCAACTGTGTTGTGAATGGAGAACCTGTGGAACAAGTAAAACATTTCATCTATTTAGGCATGATTTTTACTGAAGATGGTAAATTAAATATAGAAATAAACAACAGAATCAGCAAAGCTGGTATGGTGGGAAGTCAATTGAATAAATTCATATGGAATAAGAGAGAAATTAGTCGGAACACTAAATTAGCTGTATACAAGACAGTGTTCAAACCAGTTTTAACTTATGGATCTGAGAGCTGGGTCAGAAGTAAAACACTTGACCAAAGACTAGAGACCACAGATATAAGAGTCCTGAGAAAGATTATAGGTGTGAACAGATGGCATCAATGGCAATATCATATTAAAAACGAGGATATTAGGAAAGAACTTGACATTGTCAGCATCCAGAAATGCATTAGCAGAGCTAATCTCAGGTGGTATGGTCACTTAAACAGAATGGGCGAGGAAAGATTAGCAAAACAAGTGTTCTCTGCTAGGTTGGCAGGAAAACGACCCAGAGGAAGACCAAGATATAGGTGGATTGGTACGGTACAAAGTGCCTTAGACGATAGAAATATAAGATCTGATAATGTTGAAGTCTTGACAAGTAACAGACTAATTTGGAGGAAAATTGTAGATAGGAAATTAATAATGATGTAATTTTTTTCATGTAGTACTATCATATCCTGTACACCCCTTGAGGGTACATAGCAGGAATTTGATGATGTTGATGATGTAAAGTCTTACTTAAGATCATTCAGAAAAGACTGGAACCATTCATGAAGAGAGAAATGCCAGGTGAACAGGCAGGATTTCGAAAAGGCAGAGGAACAAGAGATCAAATTGCCAATGTGAGATGGATAATAGAAAGAGCACAGGAATATCACAAGAATGTCTACCTTTGTTTCCTTGACTATAGCAAGGCTTTTGACTCTGTAGATCATGTGAAACTGTGGAATGTGTTAAGAACAATGGGAGTCCCAGAGCATTTCATTATCCTTCTGAGGAATCTTTATTATGAACAAGAAGCTACTGTCCGAACAGATCTTGGAGAAACTGAGTATTTCACAGTAAGTAAAGGGGTGCGACAAGGATGTGTTTTTATCTCCATACATGTTTAACTTGTACAGCGAATACATTTTAAGAATGGCAGGGCTGGAGGAGTCTTCAGTTGGAATTAAAATTGGTGGAAAAAATATTAATAATTTGAGGTATGCAGATGATACCACCTTGCTAGCAGAATGCAAAGAAGATTTGAAGGAACTTATTATGAAAGTTAAAGAAGAAAGTGCTAAATATGGTATTAAACTTAACCTCAAAAAGACAAAAGTATGGCAACATGTGAACTTAATGATTTTGAAGTAAATGAGGAGAAAATGGAAGCAGGTAACAATTTTTTGTTCCTAGGATCTCGAATTGATAAAGATGGTTATTGTACCGAAGAAGTTAGATGACAATTATTACTCAGAAAAAAAGCAATGACAAATTTAAGCAAGATCTTTAAAGATAAAGATATTAGCCTCACAACAAAAATCAGAATCGTGAAAGCAATGGTATTCCCTGTGGTGCTGTATGGATGTGAAAGTTGGACCCTGAGAAAAAGTGAAAGAAGAAAGATAGATGCATTTGAATTATGGGTTTGTAGACGCTTACTAAGAATACCATGGACTGCAAAGCAAACCAATAAATCAGTGATAGACAGAATAAAGCCAGATTGCTCCCTTGAAGCTATGATCATCAAGCAAAAAGTGTCATACTTCGGACATTTTATGCGAGCAAATGACAGTCTGGAGAAGATGATGCTTGCTAAAGTTGATGGAAGCAGGAGAAGAGGAAGACCAAGAATTAGATGGGTGTATGGAGTTAAAGAAGCAACTTTGAGTGTGCTTGGAGGTTCTGAAAGACATGGTCAGGGACAGATCAGAATGGAGAGTGTATGTTCATGGAGTCGCCAGGAGTCGGAAATGACTCGATGGATCTTAACACACAAGATTTAAACTTCTTCCTAAGCATATCATAATCACCTGCCTTGTAGTTCCACAAATACCTGTCCAGTTATGTCCAAAGATCTGTCAAGTAATCTAAGAATTCTTTTAAATCTACTTTACAATGCAAATTTGCAATTTATTTCATGTCTGCATTCATGGGCTTTAGTATTTTATAGGCATTTGGTCTTATTTTATGTTTCTCGGTATTTCTTTCTAGGTATGATACTAATTTTTCCCAGCTTTCTGTGTTCTGGTTTCTCTTTTGCGCATCTTTTTTCTTATATTCAATTTCATCTTGTTTTTCACTGCTTAACCATCTTTTAAAGGACAGGTTTTTATTTCATTGTCCCATATATGGTATTTTTTATTTTTTTATGTGTCCCTAGACTTTCATATGCTCTGATGTAATAATTTCTTTCCTATTATCCATTCTTCCTCTATGTCTTCATTTTCTTGTATTTTTTTCTAAATAGTTATTAATGCTCTGACGGTATAAATTTCTTATACTTAAATCATGTAGTAGTCTTGTGTAATTTTGTTTCTCCCATTTGCTTATTTATTTTTTGTATTTTTTATAATTTGGTGGAAACCTTAATTTTGCCTGCACTAAATAAATTATTATTATTAAACAAGACCTCATGAAGTCAAAGACTCATCTAGGAGGTCCTTTTATCTCACACACATCTCATCATACCGCGTCTTAAACACATTCAAACTCCTTGCAGACACCACACTCTCAGGCAAGGCATTCCAATCACAACTCTGCACGAAAAAAACCTGCCTCTCACTCCCCTACTCACACCTTCTTTATACAGTTTCCAGGGATGACCTCTGGTTCTCCCCTGATCTCCCACTATTCTCTGTAGAACTTCTCCATCATTGATGCTATAACAACCCCTTACCAACTTGTAGGTCTCTATCATATCTCCCCTCTTCCTTCTCTCCACTAGACTCTGCAAATTACATCTTTTCAATCTTTCCTCATACTCGACATTCCAGAGGTCAGAAACTACCTTAGTCAGTCGCCTTTGGACCCTTTCCAACATCTCTTCATCCTTCTGAAAACCAGGTGACCAAATCCGGGCACAATAGTCCATGTGTGGCCTAATCAAAGCCTTATACAATGGAACAAGAATCTTCCTACTTCTACACGTCAGTGTCCTCCGCATCATTCCCAGAAGTCTTTGTGTTGTCTTCACAATTTTGGCGATGTGTCCCCTAAATTTTAGATCCTTATCCACTATCACCCCCAGATCTCTTATTTCCTCTACTTCCAAAAATATATTTTAACCAAGCATAAATTCTGCAACCCATCTTTGTTTTCCAAATTTTAAAACCTTACATTTTGCAACATTGAACTCACATCCCCATTTGCTTGCTCAATCACTCAATTTATTCAAGTCTTCTTGCAAGGCCACAACATCTTCACTACTCTTTATGGTTTGTCCCAACTTTGCATCATCTGTAAACAACTGAATATCTCCATCCAAATCTTCGCCAATATCATTAATATACAAGTTAAATAGTAATGGCCCTAAAACAGATCCTTGAGGCACTCCACTAGTGACTTTCCTTTTCCTGGATATTGCACCCCCATACACAACTTGTTGATACCTATCAGATAGCCAGTCTCCAATCCAATGCACTAATCTAATATCCAACCCCATCTGCTCTAGTTTGACTGTCAACTTATCATGAGGTACTCTATCAAAAGCTTTTGCAAAATCCAAGTATATTACTGTGTATCCTTCTCCTCTGTCCAAGGAAGCAGTCACTTTATTGTAATAAGTAAGTAGATTACTAAAACATGACCTCCCTTTAACAAATCCTTGCTGTCCATCAAAGATTATACCATTGTTGTCAACCCAACTCTGGATCCTAGTTCTCACAAGCTTCTCCAATGATCTCTCCAAAATGATCTCTATCTATTTCTAGTCTTCTCCTGACTTTAATATCTAGGAAGAGGTTTGCTATAAAGTAGTCTATTATTAATTTTTGTCCTTTTGCACACATGTATATTTATGTATAAATTTCATTTACTAAAATAAAATGCATATTAGATCCAGCATTATTTCAAAGCCAAATGTAGAAACTATGAAGGTTTTGTAAAAATAAGTTGACCAGAGAGCTTACAGGAATCCCCTCGCCAGCATTCACAAGTTGCCTTAGCACTTAAAAAACATAAATGCTGCCCAAGCATCTACATACAGTAAAACCTCCTTATACGAATGCCAAAAAATTATGAACAAATTGTTTTACGAACTTTTACATTGAAAAATAATTGTACCGATTGGCAAACGTTCTTTTTACGAACGCACTGATGTTCATGTGAGCTGGCATTATCTCTGCAGTTGATCGGTTCATGTCAGTGCATTTGGTTCTGTTCAAGTTCTGTGAATCCACTCTTTAGTGTGTATCATAATTTTGATAAACTTACTCTCTAATTCAAAGTGGGTTTTTTTTTTCAGTTGTGTTGTGGTGTTTATTTAATAATTATTTAATATGGCTCCTAAAAAGTGCAGTAATGAAAATAAGAGAGCACCCAGACCAACTGTTGAACTCAAGAAAGAAATTATAGCTAAATGGGAAAATGGAACTCGTATTTCTGAACTTTCTAAAGATTATAACATGGCAAAAATCGACAATCTGTACTATTGTTAAAAATAGAGATGCGATTAAAAGGGCTGACGTGGCAAAAGGAGTCAAAACTTTATGTCCTAAAAGATCTCAGGCTGTTGAGGATATGGAAAAAATTTTGTTTGTGTGGATTAATGATAAACAAATGACAGGTGATAGTATTTTGGAGGCAATAATTTGCAAAAAAAAAAAAAAAAAAAAAAGCTAAGCAACTATATAGAGTGACCTTAAGCATTCAACCCCAATATCTAGTGCCAACAGTGACGATTTTAAACCACATAGAGGATGGTTTGAGCATTTTAAAAAGAGAACTGGGATCCATAGTGTAGTAAGGCATAGAGAGGCTGCCAGTGCTAACAAAGAGACTGGTAATCAATTTGTGGATGAATTTAAAACTTGTGTAGGGATGGAGAGATTTATTCCTCAGTAAGTGTTTAATTGTGATGGTTTAATTTGAGACAGGATTTTTCTGGATAAAGATGCCTAAGCAAACTTATATCACACAAGATGAGAAATCACTGCTAGGATACAAACTGATTAAGAATGGTTAACTCTCTCTTGTTGTGTAGTAATACTAGTGGTGACTATAAAATTAAACTTTTGTTAGTGTTTTACTCAGAAAATCCCAGAAAGAGTGTTTAAATCAAACAATGTAATAAAAAAGTAAACTAGATGTGATGTGGAGATCTAACAGTAAGTCTTGGGTAACAAGGCAGTTTTTTATAGAATGGATCCCCATTCTATAAAAATATATTATTACAAAGTGTTGGTCCCCAGTGTAAAGAAACTACCTTGAAAAGAATAATCTACCTTTGAAAGCACTTCTTGGGCTGGACAATGCTCCTCCTCCTCCTCCCCCCTCCAAGATTTGGAGGATGATTTGGGTGAGCACAACTTTATAAAAGTGAAATTTCTACCTCTTAATACCACTCCTCTTATCCAACCCATGGATCAGCAGGTCATTTCCAATTTCAAAAAACTTTATACAAAAGCTTTGTTTCAAAGGTGCTTCAAAGTGATATCTGATACCAGTGACGGCCGGTGAAATTTTTAGTCGGGATGCTGCCTACACAAAATTTTAAAAAAAAAATTTTTTTCCCTAATCAGTAACCAATTTATTAATAAATAAATCTGTAGATTTATTTATTAATAAACTGGTTACTAATTAGGAAAAAAAAGAATTTTTTTTTCCCTATAGGCAGCATCTCCATTTAAAATTTCACCGACCACCACTGTCTGGCACACAACTGACCCTCGGGGACTTTTGAAAAAAGCCCTTTAACATCTTGCATTGTTTGAGCTTATAAATAAAGCATTGGGGTAAGTTTCTTTGAAAACATTTTCCTGCAGAGCCTGCACAATCTCTGATTGATGAAATTGTGTGTCTGAGCAGATCCATGGGATTAGAAGTGGAGAATGCTGATGTAGAGAAGTTGGTGGAAGATCATTAAAGAGAGCTCATGTATTGTAATTATGATAAAAGGTGAAAATTTTTAATGTGGAATGGATTAATTTATTTTACATTAATTACCGTGGTAAAATAGTTTTGCATTACAAACTTTTTGTTTGTAATGCAAAAATGAACAGCCGTCTGGAATAAATTAAGTTCATAAAATGAGGTTTTACTATTTTCTATTAGTCCATTTCACTTTGAAATAATGCCTGGATCTAATATCCACTTTACTTATATAATTTTGCATCACTGAACTGAAGCCTTTTGGCTCTTTATTTTACTAATACTTTTACACCGACGAGAGTTCGCTTAAATACGAAAGTACAAAAAATACACCTCTCCGGCATTTCAAGTTTCTTAGTACTGAACGAGAGTTTTTGCTCTCTTAAGGTTTCTGCGTGGTCTCTGAGGAGAACCAACCAGTTCAAAACAGTTCTCAGGTCAGTGAAATCTTATCAAAATGGACTAATAGAAAGCAAATAGACGCTTAGGAAGCATTTATGTTTTCTAAGTAGTCTGCGCAAAGGCGACTCGTGACTGCCAGCAAGTGTATTCCCATAAGCTCTCTGATCAACTTATTTTTATGAAACATTCATAGTTTCTACATTTGGCTTTGAAATAATGCTAAATATAATATCCACTTTACTTATATAAATTTCATGTTTATAAAATAATATATTGTAATAAGAAATAACTAACACTGGGTTTAGAGGTCATTTTACCACTTAAGTTAGTAGCTTCATCTGGGTTGTGATGAACACACAAATATACAATAAGCGTTAATATGAATCATTACATAACTAAAAACACCAAATGTGTAGGAACTGTTACACAAAAATAGAAGTAAAACGGAAACGCGTGGAAGCTGGCACATGGTCAGTCATTGTTCAGCAGGTGTGCTCAATAGTTTGCAGAAAAATTAGTCCAATGTGTTTAAAGATCTCATAAGTGATTTCCAAATGTCACTCAGAATCATTCCTTAGTTTCTTTTGAGAGTGCCATGTGAGTAGGTCACCATCATAGCCTCTTTGATGTTGCAGGAGTTGAAGTTGTCTTCTATGTATGGCATGGAGCTCTTGTCCCATTGAATGTTGTGGTGAGTTTGGGAAAAATGGAATACCAGACCAGAGCTGTCTTCTCTGTTGTTATTGACATTTCCAATATGCTCCTTTTGTCTTATTTCTAAACTTCTTGATGTTTCCCTATGTAATTATGTCATGTCATATCCCCATGTGCCTTCGAGGGTACAGAGGTCTGACATACATCAGTTTACAGGCCAAAGTTAACCTTGTGAGAACGGCCAGTCCTCAGCAGAGTGCCAACAGCATCGAACGATTGGTTCCCTTCCAACTACTAACCGTGCTCAGACTTGCTTAACTTTTTGAGTGAGCCATTAGTAGCAGAGAATCGACCAACCTTTGCTGGCACCCTATGTAATTAAGGTCATTTTTCTCTTCTTTTCCTTCTTTGGATCATACACTCCAACAGCTGTTAAATTTGCTTTATTTAATTTTAACGACACTTCTATATTCTTTCATTTCAATATGTATGAGTTATGAGTTATTTTTTGCTTTGAACAGCTATTAACCCTGCAGAGGTCACGGTCGAAAAAATTGCAGCGTAGGTCGCGTGTATCTGAGAGATGTATTCATTACTAGTATGTGCTAAATTGCAATAAAACTTAAAAAAAACACTGCCAATATAATATATGATGGTTTATTTATTTTCAGTTACTTTTGTTCAATAATCTAGAAATTATTGAACAAAGAAAAAAAAACAACACTTAACTAATACTATGCTGACATTGGAGTTCGCGATATCTCTCAGATACAATTTACTATCAAATAACACTTTTACTTTCGCATTCTACTCTATCATTCTCATCATCGGACTCAAGTAATAAAATCGCTTCATCTCTTCAACATCTGATGGATTATCCAATCGATATATTTTTCTAGCCATTTTCAACAGTAAATAAATTTTAAAAAAAACTAATCCGATACTATACTGACATCAGAGGTCGTGGTAGCTCTCAGATACAATTTACTATCAAATATCATACACCTTTACATAACACGTGTTAAACCAAAACTGACCTCATAAACAGTATTGTATATCATTCGTAATATATGCATGCACAGCTACTCATGACCTCCAAGCTATACACTGGATATGTGTAAGAATATTAATATTAAACAATTTGTATCTGTCAAACAGCTGCGACCTCCACAGGGTTAACTATAAACTTTTTGTCTTACCATTGAACACTGTTCTCACATTTAGAGTAGTGCTACTAAGAGTGCCTTAAAATGTTACTAACAGAAGAGATCAATTTGTATAAAATTTCTTGGCTTGTTTGATAATTTCTTGGTATCTTTAATTTATAGTATAGCCAAGTGGAAAAACTTGATTAAGGATTGATTTCTTACCAGTTCACTCTGCTTTCTTTTATGTAGATAGATAGTTTGTGCTGCTTGCAGTTTCTACAAATATTTCCATGGTCACCATTATT
Source organism: Typopeltis vanoorti (assembly GCF_054136105.1). Classification (NCBI taxonomy): domain Eukaryota; kingdom Metazoa; phylum Arthropoda; class Arachnida; order Uropygi; family Thelyphonidae; genus Typopeltis; species Typopeltis vanoorti. Next base: position 140,349,064 of record NC_143552.1, read on the forward strand.
CAGATCTAGCATTGATAATTCTGCCACTCTCTTCAAAATCTGTTAAAATATCTGCAGCAGTTTTTCAACACTTCTTTGCAGTTCACCTCCAAATTGTCATAATAAATTTTTCTTTCTCTACATTCGTTCCTTCTATTATTGTCTTTTGTAGCAGGTTTATATATTTTATAATTTTCTTAAAATCGACAGGATTTTTAAATCCAGTGTTAACAAGTTTCTACTTTCTCCTTAACTTTCTGCCCAACCATGGTAGTAATGAACTATAGCTCGAACAACCTCTTATGTATGGATTACCATTTTAAAAAAAATTTTTTTGTACAGGCATCTCCATGGAATCTGAAGACTCATTGCAAGATACACAAACTATACACACAATCTATCGTACCTCTCCTTGAATCCATTAACAGACAAAGCACACACAACTCACACTGGCAACCCATTTCATTAATTTTCACTCTCCAAGCAAAACATCTAGTCTTCACATTCTTTACTAACCATGTCTTTACTTGACTGCCAGGTATGACCCCTTGTTCTGTATCCTCTAGCCAAGTTCTGAAACATTTCCCCTGCATCAGTCCTATAAAATTCTTTTTGACTAATTGAAATATTTCTATCATATCAACTCTTTTTTGATAATCAACCAACTTCTGCAATCCACACACCCTCACTCTATCCTCATAGGGAACATTCCACAAACTACTCACCATCTTGATTACTCTGAATCCTCTCCACCATTTCTTCATTCCCAAGAAACTCAAGAGACCACCTGAGCACAGTAATCCAGATGTGGACATATATCAAGGCCTTATATTGAAGAACACGCTAACAAGTTGTTAGTGTGTTCTTCAATGACTAAGTAATCTTATGAGCTGCCTAGCAATATGTCCTCTAAACTTCAACTCTCTATCGCCACCAGTATCTGTTTCCTGTAGTAGTTCCATCAATGTGGTACACTGCTTATAATTGATTTATCCCAGAATGCATAACTTGACATTTTTCCACATTAAACAACTGATACCTATTATCTTTTGCTCTTACTGAAAGCTGTTTAAATCATCCTACAAGCTCTCCACATCTTGATTAACTATTACTCTTCCTGATTTAGCATCATCAGCAAACGAGTAAATATTTCCTTTCGGATTATTTCCTATACCATTTATGTACAAATTAAACAGTAGTGGTCCTATCATGGAACCTTGTGGGACACCACTAGTCACTTGCTTTCTCCTGGATTCTGTTACTCCATATAGTTTTTGATATCTGTCCAGCAGCCACCCTCTTATAACATAACTGGTGTCATATCCATTTCCATTTGTTCTAATTTGTGTAACAGAGTTCCATGTTGTATTCTGTTAAAATGCCTTTGCAAAATCCAGCAGAATTATCATGCAGTTACTTTCTTTATCCAACTCAGCTGTCACTCTGTTATACTAGTAAATTATTAAGGCATGAGTGACCCTTCACAAAGCCATGTTGCCCCTCATACAGTATCATATTCTTATCCCCCCATTCTTGACCAGTGTTTCCAGTACTCACCTGAGATACTGATTGGTGCCAGTTCCCTTGAACATTCTTACAAAATGCGAGCTGATATCCCATCCAATTTCACAGCGATATTTACATTGAGCTTCTTCAATATCCTAAGAACCTCCAGTTTATTTACATCTGTAACCACATGAGTGTCTGTCACATATGTCACAGAATTAACCTCACTTGAATGATATATTCTAGCAAAGTGATCCCTCCGTAACTCAACAATTTTATCTGCTTCTGTCACCTCATCATTATCAGCACTCATTAAGGTTATTCTTCCTCTTAATTTGCCACATAATGAAAAAACTCTTTGGAATATCCTTTGGCCTGCTTGGCTAGTTTCTTCTCGTAATCTGATTTTGCCTTCCATGCTAGTCACCTCCATCACCTTTTTTCTTATATACCCTCCACAACAATTTCCTTTTTTGCAGCTCATGCTTAAAGTTACTACTCATCCATCTAATTCCTACCTGATTTATCCTTCTTATCTTAGGGATACAATTTAATATTTCTTCTTCTAGAGGCCTCTTAACTACCTCACATGCATGCACCATTAACATCCTTCCCTTGCAGGGCTTTATGCCATGGCACAGCTTCAAGCTTCCTCCTAAGCTTGTCATAATCACCTGCCTTGTAGTTCCACATATACCCCCCCCCTCTTTGACAGAATATTCCTCATGTTGCAATCCCTCAAGTCCAGCTGCATAGTCACTTTCCCCAGTTGGAGGTAATGTTGCCACCTCGGTTATGGATAGTTCTTCTGATCCTATGACCAGGTCCAATACTCTCACACTCTGAGTCCCCCTCCATCACCTGTTGCCTCAAGTAGTTATCTCTCAGTAGGTGTATAAATTCCATTTCTTTCCTGTTTTCTTTCTTCCTTCTAATCTATATATCCATAGTTGAAGTCCCCCATAATAATCACTCAACCTGCACTCATTGTACTAATTTGGCAATGCATGTCTTCCCTGGAATCCCCCCTGGCCTATAGCAGCAATCAACTGTATATTTTGTCTTATTGGCCTTAATCTCGCACCAGACTGTTTCAAATGAACAGCCATCCTCTCACCTTCCTATTCTTTTTGGCTGCAAATTCTTCTGCTACCATCAGCAGTATCTGAAAATACTAAACCCTTCACATTGTATCCCTGTAATTACATCATCTACTATTAGCCAAGTCTCACTAATGCTTATAACCTTTGACTAGGTTGCACCAATGCCAAAAATTCCTCTCTCTTGTTCCTGATACTTCTGGCATTATTATACAGAAACTGCAACATCCCTTTAGGCCAACCACTTTTGTGTCGTAGATTGACTACCCTATTCACTATTTTTGCTTAAGAGACTAGATTCCACACTTAGTCATTCTCACACTCACTCACCTTATGGGTGCCTTTACACAAACCCACCCGCATCCACTCTGATTAAGTTTGGATGAATTTGTGCTTCAGCATGCTTAGGTGTAGTCTGAACATTATACAAATCCTTCTTTCTGTTAAATTCAAACCATAAGTCCACAAATCCACACCATTCTTTCTGCACAACCTGCAAAATGATTCGTTTGCTCTCAATATCCTACTCCTCACTTTTCCTGTATCATAGTGTTGCAGAAGACCCACAATCTCATCTTCATTCTCTTCTTTTTTGCTTTGTCTTTCACATCCTCCTCCATAGAATGCTTTTCACCTCTCAGATCATTAGTGCCAACCAAGACAATTAATTCTTTTGCCTTACTTTGCTGCATCCACATTAATATTAATCTGGATTCAAAAAGGTTAGGTTAACATCTCCAAAAACTAATACATTAATTTTTCAACCAGGGAAGCATGATTTTTGTTATACTTTTGTTAAGTACTCCTCTGATCATAGAGTCTCCTCACATAATGTGCTCCTTTTTCTCATTTGTTCACATGATCTCGATTCTTACTTTTGACCACCTGCTTCTTTCTCTTCTCAGCCCTGCTATTCTTTTACCTCTTCACCTCTTCTGCAACTTTTTGATTTTGTGCTTTGTCCTGTGACAGATAACATGCAAGCATGCTATTTTCCTCCTATTTAGGTTCATTTTGTTCTGTATTTCCACTGATGCATGTTCAACATTAATTCTGGAATTAACATTTTCCATTCTATTGATACCAGCTACTCTACTAACATTTGCTTTGTTCTCACCATCCAATTGCCACTCACTCTCGAAACATTTAATATAGTTGCTCACCAGTTTTGCTCTCCTTCCATGTATCCTTTAACTGTTGCAATGAATACATCTCTCACACACTGCACTGTACAAGATCACATAGATTCAAATCACACAATGATGTTTTTGCTTGTGATTACTCTACCAGTCACTTGCACCATACCAACAATATCATATTTAAACCAAAAATACAAGGTTCATGTACAAACTACTCAGTCAATCACACATCTACATAAAACAAAAATTATGAGTTGCATGTGTTGTCATTAATAACTAAATGAAAAGATTATTTATCTTTCAACACTGCTAATAATGACACAATACATTCAGTACTCCAACTATATATATATATATATATATATATATATATATATATATATATATATATTTTTTTTTTTTTTTTTTTTTTTAAATTCAAAAATACCCACCAAGGTTCACCAGAACTCCATTTTTTTCTCCAACTAAACCAACCTCACTATCAGGAAGGAACTTGATTAGGAGAGGCTGTATGTTCTGCATCACCATTCCATTAGTGACAAACATAAATGTTTGTTAATAAATAATTAATATAACATATTAATATTAATATATTCATTTCAAGCCAGCATTCCAAACTCCTGATATTGTCTTAATCACTTGTCTTTGGACCCTCTCCAATGTCTCTACATCATGTTGAAAACCAGGTGACCAGATCTGAGCACAATAGTCCAAGTGTGGTCTGACCAGTACCTTATACAGTGGCACAACCATTCCTTATCCTGGCATATTAGGGTACTTCTTATCATAGCAGCACTAAGATGTGCAGCCTTTGCAACACTAGCAATATGCCCTCTAACTTCAGTCTACTGTCAACCATCACTCCCAAATCTCTAATCTCATCCCTTCCTGCAGTATGGTGCCATCAGTATAGTATATAGCCTTATATTTCTGCACTCCAAAATGCAACACCTTGCACTTATTGATTTTAAAACTACAACTCCACTCTTTTGTCCAATTAAAAAAGTCTATTTAAATCTTCCTGAAGGGATTCAACATCAGCAGTGCTACTTATAATTCTTCCCAACTTTGCATCATCAGCAAATAGCTGATCCCCAGTCAGTCCACATGATATATCGTTTACAAACAAGTTAAACAGCAGGAAAAGCAAATGCAAAGAAGATTAATTTCATTAATCTTCTTTGCATTTGCTTAATAATTTGTCCTTGTTTACTTATTTAATGTTATTATCATTGCCCATTGCACTGCTTAATAAGACAAGACTTATTCAACATTCTACAAGCTGTTTCAAAAAGAATGACCCTATTTTCTTCTCATTAACTAAGCGTAGAAGCCATCTTCTCATTAACTAAGCGTAGCAGCTATTTGGGCACTAGTAGTGGCATCTAGCGGTCGTCATATCAAACTTTGGGCCAAGGCCGTTCACATGGTACAAGTCGCATTCATTTGTGGTTCATGGTTGCAGAGATATACAATTTTCAAATTGGGACATTCTTTTTGAAACACCCTGTATTATAATCTTTTTTTTTATAATATATCTCTTTATTTTCTTTCTGTTTTTAACAATTTTATATGCTGAGCTTAATGGTAAATATTATTACCAGAATAAACCACCAGTCTTATTAGATAGTAAAACATGTATGTATAAATATGTATTCTGTTTCGAGTATATAACAATAATAAAATAACAGGTAATTAGTTTATAACTTTGGGGGGGGGGGATTTCTGATAATGTGAAATTCACCAGATGTTTTATTTTTATATGAAATTTTCAAAAAGAAATGTCCAATATTGTTATTAAATTAATAACTGTAGCCTTGATATTTAAAAAAAAATATTAAAATGTTGCTGATATGTAGCAATAAAATTATTAGTTCAAATATATTTGTCATAAAATCACTCATCATGAAATATAATTTTTATGAGTAATTTTATCTGTGATTTCATATATGTTAATATTATTATTATAGTGTAGCAGTGAAAAGCTAAATGGACAGATGCCAAAGTTAAATGAATTAGGCTTGGACCAAAAGATATTTAGGATGACAGAAGATGAAATGATGCAAGCTGCTCTTGAACTGGAATTGTGGCAGGAACAACAAAAAATTCTCTTTAGAAATCAAGTAAGTGATCATTGTCCTTTGGAAATTTTACATAATTTCTTATAAGTATACTCAGACATACCTTTTTTATTATTATTATTATTTAGCTCTAATCATATTGTTTTGCATATTATTATTATTATTATTATTACCACGGGCTACTCCAGGAGTCCTTAGGCTCATCGAGGGATATATGGTCCTTCCTTCCTGGTTTGTTTCTGTTTTTGTATATTATTTCATATGCTTCATCCTATTCAATAATATTCAGCTATAAACCATTTTGCAATGCATTTCTTTTGATTTTATGGACAGCACATTATGCCTTGATTTAATCTGCAGATGTAGCAAAGTTTTTCTTCCTGCTAAACAAGCAAAGCTAGAAGAACACATACATACACACATAATACACTGGCTTTAATGGTTTAGTTGCTTCAGCTGTAAATGCAAGAACAACTAACCAGACAACAGCAACAACCTAATACACATTATTCAAATGATTATCTGCAGGCCTAGAGAAGTCTGTTGAGTCATTTTAAATTTCATCAGCATCATTATCATCAAATGCATGATATGTATCCACAAGTGGTATATAGGATACTGTGATAATAGCACTTGAAGAAATTACATTATTACTAACTTCCTATCTATAATTTTTCTCCAAATTAGTATGTTGTCTTCAGCAGTAGTAGTAGCCTAGCTAGGCTTTTGGCACCCTTGGCATATTGGTAGCTAAGCACCTTTTATAGTGTAACAGTTTCAATAATTGGTAAAATATTTTATCACTGCCTCCTTTCTGACACTGGAGCCCTTGGTAACTACACGTCATAGCATTTATGCACTACTGTCTATCAGGGCTCCAGATCTTATACTTTTGCCATCTGAGGCACTTGTTGCTGCATCAAACCCCATGACTAAGATCTTGGTGGTTTGATGCAAGTTTGGACCATCTAGGTAATGACCCACTGTCATTAAACGTCTGTTTTGCTAACCCCTTCTGTTTAAGTGAGATTAGCTCTACTCGCACATTCCTGAATGCTAATAATCTCAATTTCCTTCCTAATGCCTTCATTTTTAATAGGATTCTGCAGTTGATACCATCTCTTCCTGTTATGTCACCACTTCTGTGGTTTAATTTGGTTTAATTTTATTTTATACTTGTCTTTTTTTACTTAGATCTAAATTTTCTTTTACCTTAATTACTCTCAAGATCTAAACCTAAATTTTGCCTTTATTATTATTATTATTATTTTAACAGTGTCTCCATGGAGTCAAAAGACTCATCACGGGAGACCCTCACATTGACACACTAACCATTATTTACACAATACCTATCATACTTCTCCTTAAATTCATTCACAGATGAAACATTCACAACCACCTCTGGCAATGCATTCCACTCCTTCACAACCCTCCAAGTAAAAAATCTAGTCCTAACACCCTTGTTAAACACACTATTAAATAATCTCCAGGAATGGCCCCTAGTTCTCTCCCTTCCTGCACTGGTCTTAAAAATGTCATCAGCATCAATCCTGTAAAATCCCTTTAATAATTTATATGCTTCTATCATATTTCCTCTTCTACGTCTATCAACTAGTTTTTGGAGCCCACAAATCTTCACTCTATCCTGGTAGGGAACATCCCACAGACCTGCAACAATCTTTGTAACTCGCCTCTGAATCCTCTCCATTTCTTCATCACCAAGAAATCCAGGTAACCAGATCTGTGCACAATAGTCCAAATGCAGTCTTATTAATGTCTTATAAAGTGGAACAATAACTTCCTTATCCCTGCTTGTTAGTCTGTTCTTCAACAACCATGTAATTTGATGTGATGTTTTGACTATCTTTGCAATATACCCTTTAAACTTAAGTTCTCTGTCCACGATGACTCCCAAGTCCCTTACCTCGTCAACTTCTTGCAGTTCAGTTCCATTAATATAGTAAACAGCATGTGATCTCATCCTCCCAAAGTGCATCACCTTACACTTAGCCACATTAAACTGACAGCCATTTACATTTGTCCATACCGCCAGCCTATCCAAGTAATCCTGCAAGATATCTACATCATCTGAATTGACTATTGCTCTTCCTAATTTTGCATAATCAGCAAACAAGTGGACATTTCCCTTCAAAGTATTCCCAATATCATTGATGTACAAATTAAACAATAGAGGACCAAGCACTGAGCCTTGAGGTACACCACTAGTCACTTGTATTCTCCTGGACTCAGCTCCTCTGTAAACCACTCTTTGATATCTATCGACCAGCCATCCTCTAATCCATATAAGCAGCTTCAGATCCATACCCATGTGCTCTAATTTTTTATGCAACAGAGTTCCGTGTAGAATCTTGTCGAATGCCTTTGCAAAGTCCAGCAGTATCACTGAGTAAGGATTTCTTTTATCCAACTCTATTGTTACTTTATCATAGAAAGTAAGCAAGTTACTGAGGCAAGACCCACCTTTCACAAAACCATGTTGTCCCTTATAAAGTATCATATTGCTGTCCACCCAGTCCTGAATTCTAATTTTTACCAATTTCTCCAAAACCTTAACCACCACTCCAGATATATTGATTGGTCTATAATTTGCAACCTCAGTCTTGGAGCCTCCCTTGTGCAGTGGGATTATTTTCCCCTCTTTCCACTCTATTGGTACTTTACCAGAACTGAGGCTTAAATTAAACAGCCTGATTAGAGGAGGCGCTAATTCTCTTGCACATTCTCGTAACACGGGCTGATATGCCATCTAACCCAATTGCAGTGTTAGCATTAAGGTTCTGTAATATATTAAGCACCTCTATTTCATCTATCTCTAGACTCTCATCAGTCAATTACACATTTGACATTGCACTATCACAACTAAGATGGTACACTTTTGCAAAATGATCACTAAGCAACTCAACTATTTGATTTGCTTCTGTTATTTCTCTACCATCGACACATTTTAAAGTAATCTTTCCATGGTTATTCTTCCTTTTACTTGCCACATAGTGAAAAAACTCCTCAGGGTTTCTTTTGGATTTATCAGCTACCTTCCTCTCATAATTAGCTTTGGCTTTCCTTGCCATATAGGTGACTCTCTTTTCTTGTACTTTGTACTGCTCATGGGAATGCTCATCACCTTTTTCTTTATACTTCCTCCACAACCTTTTCTTTATCTGCAATTCTTGCTTAATAATATTATTCATCCATCTTACTCCTACTTGATTTCTCCTTCTGGCTCTGGGAATACACTCTGATACAGCTTTCTTTAAATATTCTTTGAGAATCTCTCATGCATCATCAACATCTCTCCCTTTCAAATTCTCATGCCATAGCATTGCTGAAAGCTGACTTCTCAGCTTGTCATAATCACCAGCCTTGTAATTCCACATATACCCCTTCTTAACAGAATATTCAGCACATCTTACAATCTCCCAGGTCAAGACCACATGATCGCTTTCCCCAAGTGGAGACAGTGTAACTAAATTACTTATTGATATGTTCTCCGATGTTATGACCAGATCTAGCACTCTACAATCTCTTGTCCCTTCCATTACATGCTATCTCAGGTAGTTATCTCTTAACAACTGTATAAACCCCATTTCCTTTGTTCCTTGAGACCATTCCTTCTCCCAATCTATGTCCCCAAAGTTAAAATCCCCCATAATAATTACTAGACCTTCACTCATCGTGCTAATTTGCCAATACATACTATCTACATTCTCCCTTATGCCCCTTGGATTATAGCAACAACTGATTACAATGTCATGAACACATTCACCCCACAGCTGGCCCTCAGCAACCAGATCAAGGTCGGTGAATGTTGATTTAAATGACCATACTCATTTGGCAAGTCCAACTCCTTATCCCCCAATGACACCAAGTCATCCATAACACTGTCACATTATTACACAATATAGAAAGACTATCGATATATCTGACCGATTTCTAGATTAATCACGTATATTAATTATATGGACAAAGGGTTTACCTCTTGTTAGGGACAAAATCCTTTGTGATTACTGGAATCTCTGAGATTGTCTACCAATCAAATACTGGCAAATTTATTTGTTATGCTGTGCCAGCCAATATCTTAGGATAGAAGGAGTTCTTAACCAGGGAAACTCTCTCAGATAATATACAGAGGTGAAGAATCTAACACATACTCTTGGTATCAAAATTCTCAATATCGACTATGTTTAATACTGTTTGCAATTGTGGCTTTTAAAACATGTATTCTATCCCGTTTAGGTTCCGATTTTATGAGTAGTAATTTGAATTCATTCTCAGGCCAATGTCAGGTGTAAAACACAAAGCACATTTATTGAGATCTTAAGATTATACATTTTACATTTATACACTCAGTGTCAGTTCCTTGCCATTCTATAGAAAAAACAAGTTAAACCAACTAAAACACAATTGGATACAATCATTAGCTCCTTCTATAAGTTTAAGCATTGATTTACACAATATACAAGTCTTAAATTTTATCCATTCGATTCTCTTCTAAATTACGTTAGTCTTTCACATAAAATACTTGCTACAATTCATCTATAAACTTTCTCTAACAAATTGCTCAGTGGAGTTAAGCCACTGATATCAACAATAATTGCCTGAGAGTTCTATACTATATTGTCCTTGCTCACTAACTACATAACATTTCTTCACTCTAAATGGGAAAGGAATAACAAAATTGTGTACGTTATCAGCTTTTAGGAGGATTAACAGATCCGTCATTTAATTCACATTTTGTCTTGACATGAAGGATCACAGCTCGATCCTTCTTCTATGAATTGGGGTCAGAACATCTAAGCTTTGCCTTTGTCCACGTGGTTATTCATGGAGGTCATCCTGTTACGCTTTACCGTACGTCTGGCGATGCACACATCTCTTTGATTCCGCTGCCACTTGTACTCGTCAGTGCTACCAGTTCGACAGTTGTGTTCAGCTATTCCATTCCGAGGGGATATCTAGCCAGGGTGCTGGAACTTCAGGTGCCGATATCTAACATCTCAGTGCGATCCAGAATCCATCAGGAGGCAAGAGAAAGGCCACGTCCAACAACGTAAAACACCCAGAAGAGGTCAGGAGCAAAAGGTAAAAAAAAGCCAGGAGAAAGGGGAGCAAATCCCCTTTTATTCGGCACTCTTGGCTCCCTCTTTACCGCCACGTTTTTCTGCATGGCACTCACCCTCCTTGCTCGCGAGATGATCTGGTATACCACGTCTCCTTGTGTAGCATCTTCCAGGAAAACGAACGAGTGCCACTTTCCACGAAAGTGCTTATGCCTTAAGCCAAACGTATGCCCGAACGGTTTGCCTGCGAACTTTGGACTTTTGTTTACATCTTGATAAACATTACATTTTACATGGAATACTCTTTTATAGTTACATTTTACAAACTGGAAATCTTTACTTAGATTTGAACAAACAAGATTTCTTTTATAATTCCACATTAAAAGTAATTATAGCCCTGTTTACAACCCTTTTCTTTTCTCGAGTACAAGCTTCTCCTTGTTGACAAGTTAGACTTGTTAAATCTCGAATGAATTAATTTTTTTAATAAATTCTCCCATTCAAGATCTAACACTTCCCTTCTCAGATTTTTCTCAAAATTCTCATATCTGTGAACTCCAGTCTTTAATTAACTGTCTTATTTCTAACCTACTCTTGGATCCATAAGTTATAATTGGTTTGAACACTGTCTTATATACAACTAGTTTAGCGTTTTGAATAGTTTCTCTCTTATTGCATAAAAATTTATTTGGTTGACTCTATTTATCAGCTTTTCTAATTCTGTTGTCTGTTGCTACATTTTATTTGACATCTTTAGTAAAAATTATGACTAAATATGCGAAACGTTTTACTTGTTCTTTAGGGTTCCCATTTAGAATACAGTTGATGTAATTAATTCATGTAATCTGCCATTGATTTCTGATTTTCATACCAAATTTACAGCATTTATTTCATTTAGAAGACTTGTGCTGAATTTATTTAGGAGCAGGGCTTTTTTTCTGGTGGTACGTAATGGTATGCAGTACTGGCACCTCTTTATTTAAGTTTTTAAAAATTTGCAATTTATTAACAGCAAAATGCATTATAAATATTCCGGTAGATGGCACTGTGTTCACGAATTGAATTTTCAGTTTTGATTACTCATAAATTGGTATCCCTGCTTTCCTGTTTCATAGATTGGTATGCAACCGGAAACAGGAAGTTGTGTTCACTTCCGATTGCTTCCAATATCAGTTTAAGTTCTATATTCACTCTGCAACAGGCAAGTGTTCACATGAGTTTTGAATTAATCTAAGTTAAATTAGTGCAATCATTGTTCAACATGAGTAAAATAAGTAGTTACTTTATGCCAATGAGTTAAAAAAAAAGGAAGGCTGAAGAAGCAGAAATTGTTGATTCTACTTGTGTCCTCTAAAACAGAAAACTACCACCAAAAATACACTTGGTGAAGAGTATCACTAACCAAGACCGAAGATCCACGTGGTCAAAAGGAAGCAGATTCTGATAATGATTGGCCCAAATGTTGGGCACTTTTGCAGAAAAAATGACTTCTGTGAGAGAAACGACTGGCTGTATGTCAAGAATAAAATGTTGGGCTGTAAAATGTGTCGTGATGTCAGAGATCTTGCTGTCAATAAACACACGGGAATGATAATTTCAGCAGACTGGGCAAATGGTAAAATCAGTCATTTTGAAGAATCTCACAAAGAACAGTTAATGTTAATGTCATTAAGAAAAAAGCTTACGATCATAAGTGGAGTGCAGTGAGACGACGAGAGTATATCGGAGGATATGTTAAAAGTGTGGAAGTTGCTGTAATAACATCTTCATGGTGAGTACCGGCACCTTTTTTTCCACAAAAAAAGCACTGTTTAGGAGTATAACAACATCTACATAAAGTGCTGAGATTAAACTGGTTAAAATCTCCAGTTTTGATATCAACCCTAAGTCTACTTTCCTTCATAATGTGATCTATATAGATGACATTATCATCTATATAGATGATATAATAACTGTGGAGATAATGTGCACACTTGTGTCACCCCTGATTTGACATCAAACAGTCTTCCTTTACCTTTTTGTTTATCTCTTCCTTTAACAGTCTTCCTTTATCTTTCATTTCTAACTGCTTATTTACAACTCAGATATAGACTATTTGTTACTCAGTATAATTACAGTATTTAGAACAGCTTTTCTTTTGGCACCTTGTCACGTATCTTTTCCAAATCTACAAAACTTCCTTGTTATGTTTCCATAATTTCTTAACTATATGTATCAAAGTTCTGATGCTGACTACTTCTGATTGGCCTGAATGTAGCTTGTTCTTCTCGAAGTTTCCCATCCACAATTCTTCTTAACCCATTCTCATTTATGCTTGCATAAAGCTTACTTTGGAAGACTCAGTTGAGATATTCCTCTGTAATCCTCACATTGTTTTATTTCTCTTCTTATTAGTGGTACTATGAATTATGTCATTATATAGTCTTCTGAATTATGCAATGCAACTATTTAAAACTTTTTTTACCTCCATATTTGAGCATTTTTTGTTAAATATCATCTACTCCATATGCCTTTCCATATTTAAGGTTTTTGGTGGCTTTTTACTGATACATATCCCAGATTGCATTTCTGTTGAACATTTTCCACTACTCTTCTGTCACTTTTTTGAATTTTAAATTTCAACAGAATAAAAAAAGTTAAGCTAAATTATTTTGTTAAATTTAATTTAATAAAAGTATAGTCACATTTTCCAACAATGGAAAAAAAAAAGGATGTATTCTGTTTAATAATAAATAAAAACAAATGAATTGGGTACTAACGAAACTTTAGTTTATAAATCTATTGGGTTTTTTTTTATTACTGGAAGAAATTGAGAGTTTTCAGAAATGGATGGAGTATCTATCTCTCTGAAAACAGTAATAAAGTTCCTTCTGTCATTGGTAAAATTTAAATGTACCTAGTCTAGCCATAAATACTGTTACAACTGGAACAGCACATAAACCTTAAATCTATTAATAAATCATTTACATCTTCCAGCTAATACAAACAAGTATAATATAATGTGCATATAGCAGCACTCAATATTTGAAACATCCCACTTTTGCCTTCATGCACACCCAAAGTCTGTGAGGCGACATGTCGATGGCAGCATGCACAACATCAAACAGAAATGCTGCCACTGCTCACTCCAAATCCACCTTCAGACTGGTGATGCTGTGGTGTTGCATTCTACTCTCTCAAGTTCCAACCACAATTTGAAGTCTAGCGAATTCAGATTGGGACTTCCAGAAGGCCAATCAGATGGTGATGTGTGTCGGGCATGTTTGCCTCCAACCACTGTTGTGTGGTCCTCACCTTGTGTGCAGGGGCTGAGTCCTGATGGAAGATCCACTGTCTACAGTTAAATAAGGTGTTGTTCAGGGGCTATACCACAAGTTCCAGCACGGTGTCTTGATCCACTTTGGTGGATGTTTTGACTCCTTTCTTGCGGAAATGCAACTTGGATGCTCCCTAATACATCACCCCCCCCCCATCACCACCAAACCATCACTGACACAGGATGATGACATCTCTGAATCTTGTGCGCAGCCAACATTCGCATGTTTATCAGTAGAGAGAGTTCTTTAGTTGTATGAGTTAACATGCAGTGGGGAGATTGTGAGAACTGTGTAGCTGTAATAGCACTTCGCAATGTTGGAATGCAGCCACCCCAATGGTCACACAGCATGTGCTATGGCACATGTTGTGCTCATTTTGGTGGTTAAATGACTCTTCGGTGTTGAAACTTTTCTCATCTGTTAAGAGGATATCTCTGTGTTTGTTGTTCACATACTGCCAGAGAAGTGCCTTTGATTTTATCACCCTCTGTCATGTAAGTGGTGGTGTTAGGAAGCATCCAGTAGAACAACGATAGGCTCTCATCCCTGGGTCATCAGTTAGTACATATGATATTATTCTCTGTGAAGCACTCATCTCTCGCAACATCACTTTCTGCATTCTCACAGGTTTACAGTGGAGGCATGCCTTCACCCAACTTTTTATTGGTAAAAAATGATAAAGGTTCTTCACATTCAAGATGAAATTCAAACCAAGATCTTTACAACAAGAGGGCAATCTTTACTTGCGAAGTACTGAGGCATATGTAAACTGGATTTTTGCATTTTACAAGCTTTAGATATACAGTAATCCCTCGATTAATGCACCCTCCGATTAGTATGTGCTTTTTTATCAATACCCAAATTCGATTAGTGCGCCAATATACATCTTAAAAATAAATGTTACAGATTTTAAAAATTTTCTATCTATACGTTTTTATAATAAATTTAGTTTAATCCTTTATTGCAGTGTAAGCAAACAAAGTTTGCTCCTGAAAATATCTTCAGGACTGAGGTAAGGTAGTACAACACCAGGCAACTCGCAGCAAAAGTGGATCAAGATCTCAACTCCTTATCTCAGTATCTCCCATAATGCACAGCACATCTCCTTGCAGACATGTATATTGCTATGCATTAAGAGGGGGCACTCTAATGCATAGCAGTATACATGTCTCCAAGGAGATGTGCTGTGCATTATGGGAGATACTGAGACAAGGAGTTAAGATCTTGATCCACTTTTGCTGCGAGTTGCCCGGTGTTGTACTACCTTACCTCAGTCCTGAAGATATTTTCAGGAGCAAACTTTGTTTGCTTACACTTGGATAAAGGATTAAACTAAATTTATTATAGTCTAACCAAGTGAAAAATAAACTTTATACATTTTTATAGCTAACTATTTTAAAAAATCACTTACCAGAATGAAATAATTTAGTTACCGATTTAAAACATTTTACAAAGTTATTTTTAATGGCATACTACACTACTTCCATGTACACTGTGTATACTATGTTCCAAATTTTTACCGCCAAAATTTGTCGTCTGCTATAGTATGCACACAAATTCGAAACCCTTCGACACTTCTGCGAATGTCACAAAAAGGAGAATCCATTCCGATAATAGGGTAATCAGTCCATCTTCTGTGATGAATTGTTTATTATTACACGTCGAAAAATTAACTTCTCTTTTATGATCGTTGTAGTTTTTAAAGTGGTAACTATTTTGCTTATATAACAGTCGGGAAATTTTATCTATAAATCACGTGATTTCGCGTGTTGGCGACCAATTCGTACATCCTTCATTTCTTTCTCCTCTTCAAGGAAAACATCCTCGAAGGGGAGAAAGTGGTGAATTTGATTCCGACCTGCTAAATTTAGATGCACAGCGGGAAGATCCTGAAGAATATGAAGAAAATTTAACCACTGATAGTCGGCCAAAAGAGATTTCACAGAAACAATTTGAAAATATTTTTTTTTGTATAGTCAAAGTTTTTAAGCAGCAATGCTTAGAGGCTGACCCTAATGAAGAGAGAAGTAGTAAAATTTGCAGAAGAGTAGAAGAGGCAATAAGGCCATACCATTGGTTGTATGAAAAAAAGAAACAAAATCCCTGCCAAACTACGTTAGCTCAATTCTTTGTTAAGAAGTAAAATAATAAAATTTATATTCTGAATATGTTTTATTGTCGTTCAGCTTCATAGTTTTCCTTTAACTAGGCCCTGAGACATACCTTGATTCTTTTATAAAAAAATGAAGGTTCAAAAAAGAAATTTGAGGAACGAATTATACTTTTTCCCATAGGTTATTATATTCGATTAATGCACCTGTTTTAAAGAACGCATTAGGCACACTAATCGAGGGATTGCTGTACATATATATATAAATTCCAATAAGTATATCAGTTTTTCTGTATTTTGGGATGAAAAACTCAATTTTCTAGTGGTGAAAAATGATAAAAGGTCTTCTCGTTTAAGGTGGAATTCAAACTGAGATCTTTACAACCAGAAGAAAATCATTATTCACTGAATTACAGAGGTGTATGTAATCTGGATTTTGGATTTTAGAAGCTCTCTCTCTATATATATACATATATATGTGTGTTTATTTTTATTTATTTATTTTTTTTGTTGTTGAAAGGTTTTTTTCAATTGATTATATTATAAATTAAAAATGCCAAGAAATTATATTCTTGGTTTCATCCTTTATCCAAGTGTAAGCGAACAAAGTTTGCATGTGAAGTAACTTCACGACTGGGTTACTTGTGTGTAGAGGCAAATGACTTAGTATCCATTGCCTCAATTACATCAGTTGCCTTAATATCCCATAGTGCAAAGCATTATGGGATACTAAGGCATTAAGATACCTTACGGACAAGTATAACTATGCATTATGGGAAGGGCTACTACCCAGACTGGTTTCAACCATTATTGAGGTCTCATCATTGGGAGCCAGACCCAGAAAAGATATCAAGTTTGAAGTAATGGTGAAGTCATATTTCCATATATATATAAATTCTAATAAGTATATCAGTACTTATTTCTAATGTTGTTATGAGAAAATATGGGAAAATACCAGTTTCTTCATAAATATGAATTTATTTGTGTTTATTTATTTTTATTTTATTATTATTTTTCTTTTTTTTTTGTCAGCTAAAAGAAAAAGAAAAGCAACATTTACAAGCATTAACTGCTGAATGGAAACGACGTGATACAGAAAGAGAATTATTGATGCAAAGAAAGGTAAGCATGTTCGTGCATGGAATGTTACGTTTGATAGTTTGTGTGCTTTTTCCATCTCTATTAGTTATGCATTTCTAGAATCATTAGGTTCTCAATCACCAGGCTGTAAAAATTGATTTGAGTAAACTATGGGAAGTGTTTCCTGACAACTCTGCTATCTGCCAGCTTTCCCTATATTTAACCTGAAAACAATATAAGGAGAACCTATATATTGTCTGTTTATCGTATATATTGCCTATATACGAGTCTGTTTTTCAGACTTGTATTTTAATAAGCAGATTTCACAATAAATGTTGACTGTATCGATATTGAGTGTATATACACATCACACACAGTATTGAAATAATTATTGGAATGCCCTGTTTTAGAATGAAATACACTGATATGTATATGTATATATTAATAATATATATATATATATTCCAATTTTTTACATCTTCTCTACTGCTGTACAGTTGTCTCTCACTGTAACAGACACCATTATAACAAAACTGCTAAATTTCATAGCCAAACCCTTTAGAAAAATGCTATTCTAAAGGAAATTCACTGTAGTCAACTACCAACTGCAACAAACTATTTGTGTGATCTCTACAAGTTCACTATAATGAAAGTTGACTGTGTAATGTAAACAGAAGTATGTATACTCATAGTCAATTGTATATTTTCGGTTGCACATGGAGAGGAACTTATGTATTAAATGTTCAAGTCAGGAAGTGTTTCGCACGTTTATTGTATGATGGGACTTCTCATTACTGCTCGTGTGCTGCTTCCACATCATGCGCAAAGTTTACATGCCGTGTTAGTTGCAACCGTTTCAGTAGAATTTTATTGCCACTTGTTTGTGTGCTGCTCGCGCATTGGGCTGGCGGGCAGTCTCACTGATACAAAGTTTGTGTCATGTTTGTTGCAAATCTTTCAGTATAATTTTATTTGAAGTTGGCATTTGTGATCTGTCTTAACGACTTTGAAAATTTCAAATGTAATCGAACAAACACTTATTTCACTTAATTGAAAATTTGGACAAATGTAGGACAATTGTTTTTAGTTAGATGCTGTGTTTGGTAGTACAACATATGGTTTTGCTTGAGTCTGTCTGCAGCATAATTTCTGTGGCAGGGAATGTGTGTGGAAGTGAATGTGTGTAGAAAATGTAGGGAGAATGAGAAATTGAAGAGTATTTCGGATCGTGAATGTGATATTTTTGTCAAACTTCAGAATGAAGAAAATAGGGATATGACAAGAAATGGCAAGGTTGTACCAGAGAATTGTGAGAGTGTGAATGATAGTATTAATGGTTTTACTGAGAATAAAAAAGATGAGATAGATGCAATGAGTGAGATCGCGTTGTTGAATGGTGCGATACAAAGGGCAAAACAGCAGCTAGAGCATATGAGCAAAAATCGGCCGAATGAACCAGCCAATAATAAAAAGTATGACAGGAAAAATAGACGTATGAGTGTGAACATGAACAAAATGCAGGATAGAGTGCTGTATGGAGACTCGTTAGTACGAGGTGTGATAGTAGAGGATTTGATAAAATCGTACCAACCTGGTGCGACCATAAAGGATGTAACTGAGTCTATTAGAGAGCAAAAGGAAAGGGTGAAAGAAATTATTGTTGTGGCAAGTACGAATGATTTGAAAGGAGACAAAATGGAAATGATAGAAGACGTGAATGAATTGTTTGAGGTAGCAAAAGAAAAGAGTGAGAGAGTTAGAATGATTAGTCTTTTGCCACGGTATGACAGTGAAATATTTAAAAGGAGGGCCATAATTGCGAATGACTTTATGCGTGGGTTATGTATAACGAGTGTTGTGGAATTTGTGGACGTGTGGAGTGAGTTTGATGGGCGAAAGGATCTATATAAGATGGATGGCTTGCATTGAATGGTTACGGTGTAAGAAGACATGAGAAAGTGTTGCTGAATGTGGTGGATGTGCAAATTCAGGGAAACTAGATTTATTGAGGGGGGGGGAGGAGATATACAGTCCTTAGGGAGGCAGTTGAATGTAAGAATGAATATAATATGCCCGAGCAAATAAGGACAACAAATCAGAGTGGGATAGTTAATATAAGGCATCAAGGTAGGGTTGGGGCTAATGGGGGTCTTAAATTCATGTACACTAATGCTAGGAGTATTAGGAACAAGAAGGAAGAGTTTTTGGCCATGGTTGGCACTTCCAGACCACAGGTTATTAGTGAAACATGGCTGACTGTAGATGATATAGCTAGTGGGATTGAATGTGATGGGTATAGTGTGTTCAGGAATGACAGGGTGAATAAAATGGGGGGAGGAGTATTGTTGATGATAGCTGATGAGCTGCAGCCAAGGAGAATAGAGGTTGAATTGCAGAATAGAGAAAAGAGCACATTTGACGCCATTTGGTGTGAGATTGTGGCTAGCAGAACTAAATATACAATTGGGTGCTGCTATAGACCAGGTGATGGAAAAGATGGTGGTGATAGTATGCACAAGCAAATAGAAGAAATGAGTGGAAGGAGGGTGATTATTATGGGAGATTTCAACTATGGTCGCATTGATTGGAGTGAGGAGAGGACACATGGGAGGAAGGAATTGGATTTTATGCGGTTATTAAGAGATAACTATCTGCGACAGCATGTAATGGAAAATACTAGGGGTCAGAGAGTGCTTGACCTAGTAATTACATCTGAGGATTTGGCTGTAACAAATATGACCACATTGCCACCAATCAGTGAGAGTGATCATAGGATCTTGACTTGGGAGGTGACTAAAGGTGTAGAATTTTCAATTAAGACAGGGTACATGTGGGATTATCGGGCTGGAAAGTATGACAGGCTTAGGAGTTTGATTGGTTCAGTGCCATGGCATGTACAACTGCAAGGACTAGAAGTCGATAGTGCATGGGAGGTAGTTAAGAAGTGTTTGCATGAAGCAATGGCTGACTGTATACCTAGAGTCCGAATAATAAATCAACTAGGGGTCAAATGGATGAATAACACCATTAAGCTTGAGTTGCAAAAAAAGAAACAACTATGGAGGGAATTTAAGGAGAAGGGTGACCGGCAGGCACACGAACGGTATAAAGTGCAGGCCAGAAGGGTAACGAGTGTGGTAAGAAAAGCAAAAAAGGATTACGAAAGAACATTGGCCATGCAGGCTAAAGAGAATCTACATATCTAAAAAACTAAACAGTTTTTTAGATATGTAGCAAGTAGCAAGTAAGAAAAGCAAAAAAGGATTACGAAAGAACATTGGCCATGCAGGCTAAAGAGAATCTACATATCTAAAAAACTAAACAGTTTTTTAGATATGTAGCAAGTAAAAGGAAAAATGTACATGGCAGAATGATTTTAAAGAATGCCGATGGTAGGGAGGTAACTGAATCAGTTGATATAGTTGAGTTACTGAGTGAGCACTTTGCAAGAATATATCATCCAGGTGGTGACATTGCAGAAATGAATGTACCAGTAGATTATACGGGAATTGTGGTGAATGAAGTGGAGGTGGGTAGTCTATTGCATAACCTCAAAGTCAATACATCTGTGGGATTGGATGGTATGCCAGCTCGTGTTGTATGAGAAGCAGCTAAAGAATTGTCAGTACCCTTAACCATTTTGTTTAATTTGAGTCTCGGGTCTGGGTTAGTCCCGAGGGGGTGGAAAGAGGGGAAAATAGTTCCACTGCATAAAGGTGGTTCCAAGACTGCTGTTGTAAATTACCGACCGATTAGCATATCAGGAATCATTGTCAAGGTCTTAGAGAAATTAGTCAAGAAAAGAATACAGGATTGGATAGATGAAAATGGGATATTGTATGGGGGGGGGGGGGGGGGGGGCAGCATGGTTTTGTGAAGAGTAGATCATGCCTCAGTAACTTGCTCACGTTTTATAACACAGTGACGGCTGAACTGGATAGGGGTAATGGGTTTACAGTAATACTATTGGACCTTGCCAAGGCTTTTGATAGGATACCACATAGAACCCTAATCAGTAAACTGGAGCAGATGGGGATAGATATAGGGTTGGTGAGATGGATAGGAAGGTGGTTGAAGGAGAGATACCAGAGAGAGAGCGGTTTATTCAGGAGTGGAGTCTAAAAGACGGCTTGTGACTAGTGGAGTGCCACAGGGCTCTGTTCTTGGACCACTACTTTTCAATTTGTTCATCAATGATATAGGAAAGGATTCGAGAGGAAGTGTTCACTTGTTTGCTGATGATGCAAAGTTGGGTAGAGCAATTATGAGTGCACAGGATGTCAAAATTTTACAGGATGATTTGGATAGTTTGGAGGACTGGGCTAGGAAAAATGGATGTCAATTTAATGTGCCAAAGTGTAAGGTTATGCACTTTGGGGTGAAAAGAATAGCAGCAGTATATCCCATTGTCCAGGAGATTGATGAGGCCAGGGATTTGGGAGTGTTGGTGGATAGGGAATTGAAGTTTAGGGGGCACATTGCAAAAGTGACTAAAACATCTCACCAAATCACTTGGCTTCTGAAAAGTACTTTTCAGAAGCCAAGTGATTTGGTGAGATGCAGAACATGCAGAGACAAACAAGTTGTTGTTCCTCTGTATCGAGCCTTGATAATACCCCATCTGGACTACTGTGCCCAGTTATGGGCACCAGGGTTTCTTCGTGATGGGGAGGAAGTGGAGAGGATCCAGAGACGAGTGACCAAGATGATAGCAGGTCTGTAGAATGAACCTTATGAGAATAGGTTGAAGATTTGTGGGTTGCAGAAATTGGTCGATAGGCGAAGGAGGGGTGATATGATTGAGACATTCAAATTACTGAAGGGTTTCTATAAGATTGATCCAGAAGATATTTTTGAAAATATGACTGGTGGTGGGAGGACTAGGGGCCATGAATGGAAGCCATGCAAGAGCGTGGTTGACAAGGGTGTTAGAGCTAGGTTTTTTACTTGGAGAGTAGTGAATGAGTGGAATAAGCTTCCAGAGTCTGTTGTGGGTGCTACGACCATGAATGAGTTGGAGGCAAGGTATGATAGATACTGTGTGAATGTCGAATAGTTGTTCTTGACATGATGTTAGGGCCTCCCTCGATGAGTCTGTCGACTCCTTGGAGTTGCCCGAAACAATAATAATAATAATAATGTGTTTTATTAGGTAGTGTCGTTTTTATCAAAGTTATCTCTAATTGCAATATTTGTTGACAAATATGTTACACAGATTGCTAATGTCTGTACTTTATTCAGTGATACAATAAAACAACTTGTTTTTTTCTTGCATCTACAGTATAGTGTCTGTTAGTGATATATATTTTGCAATCAAATCCCTTTCCATCTATTCACAAGTTTTTTGTTGTTGTTTTTTTAAATTATGTCCATCATAAATACAAATATAAAAGTCTAGAGTTTATAGGATCACATATTCTTCACTCCACTCCCAGATACTTATAACACAAGCTCACATATAATATCACATATGTAAATTATTCATAATCCATTTTACATTTTACTTCTTCCTGCCTATTCTTGCTGTTCTTTACCTCTTTTAGTAAATCAAGTATAGTAACTAATGATCAAATATATCATTTTCTTTAATTATTGTTTTTTAATCCACCTCTGCTCAATGCAGGATTAGTTATAATCGAAGAAACCATTATGAAAAGTGCCATGTTCGAAGACACACAGGAACAGAATTGCCGGTAATTTTGCTCTCTTCACCAGATAGTTAGGTTTGCAGTGAGTGAGCAAGCTACTACTGTCCTGACCTGAACATGTTAAGAAAGGTGTTTATAATGAGGAGCCATATTGGTGGTCTATCTGGTCACAAATATGTTCAAGTGCAAAAAAGTGTGTCACCTAGCATCAGCTATAGGCAGCATTATCAGCTGATGGAAATGTGATGGTACCCTACAACTAGGAGAGTTGAAATTCTGGTAATATTTTGTTTCTTTAAAACATAAGTGTAGAAAAAAATGAACTTTTATATCTGTTTATCATGCTCTCCATTTTAAACTAGGAAGGAGGGGTACAATAATAGCTAAACTTTGTAGGAGCTTATCTAAGAAATCATATTATTGGCAATGGAATAATAGCATTCGTAAAGCACTTGCATTAGAAAGGTTATGGACTTTGCTGGGAAGAGATTGGAGAGAGGGGGATAACTCATTTAAACAGTTGAGGTTTCTACAATTCCATTACTGAGGAGAGTTGAAACTAGAAAAATATTTAAATAGACTCTTAAAAATTGATGTTTTGCTGCATTACCAGTAACTAGGCAGTTGCTCTATTTGCAATACAAGACTAGCTGGCTCTGATTGTGGATATTAAATATGAGAATGAAATGAAACAAAATTTAATGTAATACGAATTGAAAGTTATGTAGATAACTTATGTTGAATTAGTTGAAACAAATAAAAATAAAAAACCTCAAATAAAATGAGGAAAGAAATCAGACTCATTATGTATAGGCTTTACTATCAGAAAAACTAGTTAATCAACTATTTACACTATATTATAGGCCACTAATAGAAGGATGAAATAGAATATGCACCCTTTCAGTTGTCAAATCTGCTGTTTTATGGTGTGGCCTGTTTCTACAAAAGGAGCTGCAGATTTTAGTAATACAAGTCTAATATGTGATATAGCTACCCTCATCTCTTCTATATTAGTAAGTCTTTCACGCTTTTTAGTTTTTATATTGGTTAATATTGAGAAACCGAGCTCACACAAATATGATGAAAACTGTAACAAAATTTTCAGTGCCCTTGTGGAGAGAGCTGGATATTCATTCAACTTGAACAAAAATCCAAAATTCCTCAAGAACTATTTCAGAGAATTTCATTTTTAGAGTACGATCTGTTGACAAAAATTCGCAACTCGATGTATTAACTGTGCCAAATGTATTTCGTATCTAGTCATAATTGTGTGTATTTAAGGAAGGAAAGTAACTTGAAATCTTTTCTTCCAATATTGTTAAATGTTCTGTTATAACCGAAATAATTCCTTGACATTTTTATTATGCAGAGAAGGAAACATATCTGCTGTATTTTTTTCTGATGTGCGGTTTTTCCAAAGAGAGACTTTTTTCTGAAAAGCTGACAATTTGTCAGTGGATGTCAAAATATTTTCATTTTCCTCTTGGATACTTGTATTAATGCTATTTAAGTAATTAAAAATATCGGCTAAATGCCATTTCAGCACACTAAATATCATTTTGAAGACATTTTACAAAAGCATCTGTACCTTCATTTTGAAAAAAAGGCCAATAATTCATTCTTAAGTTCTAAAATTCAGAATAGCACTTTCCTCCTGGATAACTGTCTTATTTCAGTATGCAAAAACAAAGATTCGTTCTTGGCTTCTATAGCTATACAAAGTTTTTTTTAAAGCGGCATGCTTTTATAGGTAATTTATCATATTTATAACTTGGTCTAGCAACAGGTTTTAATATTGCCGATAATGTTTTTGAAACTAGGGATTCTCTGTGCAAAAAATAGTGCATAGATATAATATTTGGATTTATTTTCTTTGCAAGGGTAACAAATCTCCTTTAATAGAGTCTACCATTGATGGAGCACCGTCCGTACAAATTCCTATACACAGCTCCCATGAAATTTTAAAATTTTCTAAATATGACGTAATACAGTCAAAATATCTTGTTCTGTTGTGTATTCGGTAAGTTTTTTGTAGCATAGAAATTAATTCATTTTCATTAATGAAATTAATAAACTATTTCATTTTCATTAATGAAACGAACGAATCCTATTTGTAAAGCAAAATGTTCTTTGGAAAGTTTATTGGTAACTGTTTTCTCAATATCATCTGACATATCTTTAATTTTATTTTTTATTATATTGTCTGAATGAGGAATTTTCGTAATTTCCTTTTTGTTTCATTGCCAAACATAATGTGTACTATTTCACAACATGCTGGTAAAATAAGAGACTCTGATATAGTATGTGATTTTAATTTTACAGCAATTAATTCAGCTACCTTATATGATGCAAGTTGTGCCTTATCGGAAATGTCTTTTCAAAATATTTTTTAAACTGTGTCATGTGATATCTTTCGTCGGCGGAACACCGGTTAAGAACCACTGCACTAGGTGGTAGATGACCACCTTCAGCTAGGGGAAACACTACCATCCTGCTTATTGGAGGTCTGAAGCAGTCAGTGCCATGTTTAATCTCTAAAGAAGGGAGTTCTGATTTATATTCTTTCCTCTCCCTCTTTTTGATGCAGTGTCAGTGATACCATTGAAGAACTAAATCTTTCTTCATTACAAAGATGCAACAGTAAAATAATTCTGCAGGTGGTCTACAAGATAGTAGACCATACCAGACCTAACATAGTATATCAGAAGGTTTCTCAGTCATCTAGTACATATCCATCTGCTGCTGTCATTCTTCAGGCATGATCTGTTATTCCAGATCATGCCTGAAGAGGAAATCTGAGCAGTGGTATGTAAAGAGCACTGTAAAGGCCATACTTTGGCAAGCAGTCTGGGCACTATATGTATTGGCAACATATCCAAATGTCTTTCTCTCTCGTTACATGTTGCTTATTATTCAGTTAAGTGAGAGATATATATCTCTCCCAGTGTGAGACCACACACCTACTTATTGGAGGCCTGAAGTGAATTGGAAAAAAAGTTCCATGTTTGGTCTCTAGAGCTGGGTTTCCTCTCTGGATTATCTGTCCTTAGCCCATCCATAGTATTGATACTATATGCAGATGGATTTTCTTTGGTAAGATACACATGAAAATAAATAATTCACTATTGCAAACTACAAAAGTGAAGCCAGCAATCATGGTGTGATGTCATTGCAGTTTTAAAAATAAAATAAAATTTAATTTAAAAAAACTCCTGCAGAAAGTAACTCCAATAAAAATTATGAAACAAACCATTTTAACCAAGGAATTTAAAAAACACTGAAACTAACATCTATGATGTATATTATCATTCACAGATATCTAGACCCGACCTGTTTTTGATTAAACCACAAACCAATGTAGAAGACCTAGAGAACATCCCAAGCAGAATGCCCTCTGGTATTTCTAGCCAGAAGAACTTACACGGTTAACAGACTCATATCCTGAATTACTTTAGCCATAATTCAAAATAATATAACCCAAAAGCTTCTTGTGATGTTTCAGCTAAAAAAAATGAAGAAAAAGATAGAAAATATAGCAATATGCATACTAGATATTAATTCTTTTGATCCTAATGGTATCTCCCCCATCAGTGTACAAGGTAGTAGACCATACCAGACCTGACATAGTGTATCAGAAGGCTTCTCAGTCATCTAGCACATATCCTGTTGCTTTCTAGATCATGCCTGAAGATGAAATCTGAGCAGTAGTATTAAAGAGCACTGTATTCAACTTCTAATCTGATTTTGCTTTCCTTAGAAAGCAAAATCAGATTAGAAGAAGAAATTAGCCAAATAGGCAAAAGGAAATCCCAAAGAGTTTTATCAATATGTGGCAAGTAGGGGGAATAATGACTATGAAAAGATAACTTTAATGAATGCAGATGGTAGAGAAGTAACATAGGTAGACAAATTGTTGACTTACTGAGTGATCATTTATAAGAGTACATCATCCAAGTGAAGATATTGCTATAACAGAGGTTAGGGACTGATGCGAGAACAGAGGTTAATGAATTGGAGATACTTAGGGTATTGCAGAATCTGAATGCAAATATAACTGTCAGATTGGATGGGATATTGGCTTGCATTTTAAGAGAATATGTTGGGGAACTGGTAATGTCTATGACTAGGCTGTTTAAGTCTCAGCTCTGGCAAAGTCCCAAGAGAGTGGAACGAAGGCAAAATAATTTCTTTGCATGATGGAGGATCTTAGTCTGTTGAAGGTAAATTATAGTAAATATAGACCAGTCATTATCTCAGGTGTTGTGGTAAAAGTACTGGAAAAGTTGGTCAAAAAGAGAATTTAGGAATGGGTAGATGAGAATAGATACTCTATGAGGGCAGCATAGTTTTGTGAAAGGTAGGTCATGTTCTAGTAATCTGTTAACTTTTTATAATAGGGTGACAACTAAGTTGATAAAGGGAATGGGCTGCATGATGACACTGCTGGATTTGCAAAGGTGTTTAACAGGATACCACATGGAACTCTGTTATGCAAACGGCAATAAATGAAGATGGATATGAAACTGGTGATATGGATAAAAGGGTGGCTGGAGGTCAGGTACCAAAACGTAGTATGGAGGAGCAGAATCCAGGAGACACGTGACCATTAGTGTGCCATGGGCTCTGAACTTGGACCACTGATGTTTAATGTGTACATAAATAATATACGAAATAATTTGAAAGAAGATATTCAGTTGTTTGCTGATAGTGCAAAGTTTGGTCTGATAATTGTTAATCAAGGAGATGCAAACAGCTTCCAGGCTGATTTGAATATGCTGACAGTATGCTCAAAACATGGTGGATGTCAATTTAATGTGAAAAGTGTGTACAAGGTAGTAGAGTACAAATTCCTATTGTACTCCTATTTGGTGGAATGTAAGATCATTCCACCAAAGAGCAGCTCTCTCCCTCTTCTTGGTGCCTGGAGTATCAAAAGAATAGGTTAGTAGCCTGTCTCAAGATGTAAATTGTTTTGTTCAAGAAAATGAAAATTTCAACCAGACTGCCAATACAGAACTGATGAATTGAACAGGGAAAAATGAAGTTTGGAATGTAAGATCATTAAAAAGAAGATGAACTAACTAAAGAAATTAATGAAAGAAAGGTCTAAAACACAAAACTGTAAAATAGCACACTGTGGGAAAAAGTAAGGAAGAAAGGACAAAAGTGAGAATAGTGATAATGATACATAATGATAACAATGATACGTGCATCAGTTAATTTTTATTCTATTTTATTATTTTTAAATATTTATCCCATACACAAGAGTTAGAAGAACCTATAGCATATCATTACTGTGTTTGGGGTAACAGTGAATATTGAGAAAGAAGAAATCTTTTGATAATTTTCAGGGGAGTTGGAAAGTTGCAGTTGTTGCAAAACACTTTTGTGAAGAAAACTATTCCAAGCAAATGAGAAAGCGGAAAAGCCATTTTAATATGTTTGTAGTGATAGTGAAAATGGAGGTTAGGCCGCTGCTGCTCTTGTTTTAACAGACCAAAATGGAAAGTGGAGAAATTACAGTTGCCAGTTCACTGTAGCAGTGACCAAGAAAGTACAGTATACTTGTAGAAGAGAGACAGCTGAAACAGTGCATCTGTGAAGTAGAGGGTGAAATGAGCCTTTTGAGGGAAGATGAATTGCTCTCCTCTGGGCATCATTGAGAAATTTTAGTGAGGTTTTCAGTGTACCACCCCAAATATATGAATAGTATTCTAAGGATGAGTGGATTTATATAGAGTTATTAGTTGGGTGGGTGAGAAACAGCATCTCAAACAGAAAAGAGTGCTTAGAGTTTGTTTTAGAGCCCAAACAAATTTTGATGTAATGTGTTTATGCCAGGAAAGGCGGGAGGTAAATGTCAGTGGAAGGAGAGAGAGAGAGATCTGATCTTGTTTGGTGATTTGTGTATTATATTATATTACTGTGGGTAAAGGAAGGTGAGCTGCAATTCCCTTTTGCAAGCAAAGAGGCAAGACTGTATTTTAATAGAAATGAAGGTGACCAGAGAAGAATTACTGATCCATTGAAGGATGACATTGAGATTATCTTGAAGCATGAGATGTCTGAACTCTACATGGCTTATCGAAAGGGTAGGATGAATCGAGTGTGATATGATCAGCAAAGTTATAATAAAATTAATGGCAGTTTAGAGTAAGTAATTTATGTATATGAAAAAGAGGGAGGAGATAGACTCCTAAGGTATTCCTGCATTTGGTAAAGCTCAAAGAAAAGATTCTATCCACCATGAAATGCCATGTTTATTTAAATTTGGTTGATTTCTGATGCTGCTGCAGATTCTAAAAACAGTCTTTCCTTTTTAAATTTACTATGGTGGAGCATGGTGGTTTTTTTCCAGGAGAACCTGTGAGTTGTATCCAATATATGGTCTGCAAGGCCAGATTGACCATAGTCATGATTGCAGATGTATGATTTGTATTCTTCTAAATGTGTGGTCACTGATCTATCTGTCTGTCCAGAGTAAGCCAACTTGCAGAAACAGGATATTTTATATACTCTAGGCACTGAGGCGGGGAGCTGCTCTTTGGTGGAACGGATAAGGGTAGCAAGTTTCTGGTGGGGCTTAAAAGCTGTGTAGAGGTTGTACTTTTTTAAAGACCTGGCTATTTATTCTGATGTCCCACAGATATAGGGGATTGTGATGGCATTTCTGAAATCCTTCTGAAGCAATGGCCGAGGAATGGCATACTCACAGCATACTTTCCACAATCATACAATAATGATCAATGAGAATTTTGGACCATTCTTCCTGTAGGCATGTAATGAGGTCCTGGGCTGTTGTGGAGCAGAGGTCCCTTGACCTCACCAAACACTCCAGTTCATCCCACAGATGTTCAATGTATATATATATATATATATATATATATATATCAGGGTTTTTTCTCCCGGAAACTCTGGTTTTTCATCCCTCATACAGGCAAATTGGCCCTTCAGAACACATGCAATTTACAGACATAGAATACCAGTTGTGGAGGTGGGCGGTAGATGGCGTTGATTCGTAGTAGAGGTTCAGTGTAGTGGTTGAGACAGTTGTAGGTGTCCTCCCATGATGAGTCTTCAGACTCCTTGGAGGTGTCAGGAATAATAATAATAATATGGTTGAGATCAGGGCTCTATGGAGGCCAGTCAAGTGTAGTGACGTTCATGTCGACAAACCATGCAGTTACAGCAGCAGCCTTATGACATGGTGCATTGTCTTACTGAAAGAGACAATTGATCATTTTCATATAAACATCACAAAGTAGGAATCATTGCATTGTCCAGAATGTTCAGATACCTCTCAGAATTCAATGTTCATGATTCAATTTTCAATATTCAATGTTCACAGAGGTCCAAGATGGTATGGCCCTATTTTTCCTCCAAACTAGGAAAAACAGGGCCATACCATCACCTCCAAATTTCATAGTTGGGGTTATGCACTGTGGTAAGAGATATTCACTGGGCATTTACCACACCCACATCCATCCATCTTCTCAATAGAGGATGTAGCATGATTCATTGCTCCATAACAGCCTTCCAAGCTTCCACATCCCATTGTACATGCTCTTTGCACCACTGAGAAAGATGCTGCGTGTTGGTTCAGGTAATGTTGAACTTGCATATTGCAGTCTTACCATGGAAACACATGTTGTGAGCCTCAGTTCTGAATGTTTTTGTGCAAATTTGTGTTCCAGTCGATGCTTGGAACTCCGCATCCAGCATGTCAGCTGGCGAATGGCATATTTTACATATTATCCTTTATAGCATTCTACAGTCACGTGGTGGGTCATCCACTGCAGATAGCAAATTCTCTGCACTTCCATGTCAATATGTTATCTCTGATTGTTGACCTGGGATGGCCCAATTTGCCAAACAGATAGGCCTGCAACATTGCATCCTGTCACAATGTCTCTTTCAAACTTTGTCAGTTCCCTTCTCATAGCTATTTCACTCAACACAGTTGCACTGACTTGAGAGTATCATATTCCTCCAGTTTATACCAGCTACAAACACGTGACTTATTACATGGCATGATGCACCTTGCCCATGGGGATGTCCATTGACCTCTTTCCATGCAGTGTAGGATTCCTTTTTATTCCTTTCCTTATGGCTGTAACTTTTCTCATAATCCAATCAGTAACTATGTTAAAAGAAAAAGTAGTCCAGACATGCAGAATTTTGTTAAGAAGGGATATATGTGGAATTACAAAAGTGATTATGACAAGCTGAGGGGTCAGCTTTCAGCAGATGACTGAGCATAAGAAATCAGAAGAGAGCAGTGTTGGTGGTGTACGAAAGGTGGTCAAGGGGTGTTTGAAGAAATCAGTATCATAATGTATAACAGGTCAGAAGGATATGTCAGGTAGGAGTTAGATGGATGAACAACATCATCAAGCAAGAGTTGCAGAAAAGTTGTAGAAACAATATAAAGAAGAAGGCAATTAGAATACTCATGAGCAGTACATGGCACAGGCAAGAAGGCTGACCTGTATGGTAAATAAGGCCAAAGCTTTATATGAGAGAAACTAGTTGATGAGGCCAAAATAAATCCTAAAGAGCTCTTTCACTATTTTACAAGTAAAAGGAGGAATGAATATGGAAGGATGACTTTGAAAAGTGCTGATAGTGGGGAGATAACAGAACCAAACCAAATAGTAGAGATACATTATTGCTTAAAAGGCCTTATCCTTGCTCTGAAGGAAGAGTGGGCCAGTTTGCCTCAAGAACTCCTAAATCACTTGCTACTTAGCATGGTATGACATTGTAAGAGCTACATTGCAGTTCGGGGGTGGACATATTCCATACTGAAATGTCTCTCTGCATAGTTTTCTATAAGCACTATACATTAATTCCTTAATTATGTCCTTAGGAAATTTGTGACTTTAGCCAAAAATGTATTGCAATTTAATTCTACGAAATGTATAACAAATTTTTGTGGAATATAATTTATTAGCATGCTGGCAATAAATTTATGTCCACATTTGGCTGTAGTTATGAAAATTTTTTCATATACAGGTAAAAATGTAGTTCGTCCTTAGCTTTTGGACATCACTGTATCACCTTATTATTAAATACTCTGGTTGAGAGATTCTTGTGGAAAGATTTTTCCCTTGGTTTGCAATGTATATTATACTTAACAAAAAAATTACTTATATATGAAAATTTAGATGCGGCCTCAATAAAGATTAAAACTGATCTGGGAGTAGGATTAAAACAAGAATATATTTTGTCAAGTATAACAAATGTGAAAGTAAGATATAGTGATATCCCTTTGTTGGATTCTGAATGAGGAGAATTGGAAATTATTAATACTTCATTCAAAGTCCAACATAATCAGCCATTCCCTAAGCCAAATTTGCTCATCAGAGTAATAATCTCTTATTAATAGTATGCTATTCATATGATTTCTTTCAAGTTATGTTTATTAATATTTATTTTGTTCATTTATTGTTTTGAGATGAAGTGCAGTTGTGTATTAAATATCACTTATTATTATGAAATTAATATTACTAAAACAGAGATGAAAACTGTGTATTAAATATCACTTATTATTATTATGAAATTAATATTACTAAAACAGAGATAAAAACTGTGAAATAAGTAATCTTTTTATGTTATTAGTAAAATGTAATGTATCCAAGTAATTCTTCAAAATAAGACTTGATTGGTTGTTGTGAGAAATTATGTTATTTTTAGCCAGCGCATGCCTTATTGTGAGTTACTGTACAGTATGCAAGAAGCCAGTTCGTTATCAACAAAACCAGTTAGAACCAGATTTTGGCAGGAAGGGAGAGTAGGATGTCATGGGTAGTACATGAAAAGAAGGACACAATAAAAAGGAAAAGAAATAACCTGGGGGCTGAACGGAGTAGGAAGGACTGGGAACCTCTTTGTATTTTGACTTATCTTTCTTCGAACTCTTATTCTTTTATAAATTCCTATCGCCTCGCTGAAGGATAGCGTTGGACGAAAGAATAATAAGAATGAGTAAGAAATATTGAAAGTTAGACAATTACGAGAGCAAGAAGATAAATTCCCCCAAGTTAACTAATCGGTTACTGAAACCCAGGATTCTATAATATTTGTGTGTTCTCAAAGTGAAAGTGTTCAAGAACCAAGGAGAGTTTCTAGGATTCTCCATAACGAGGAAGCTATGCTGTCTATACCAGTAAGGATAACTTTTCTATGCCTCGTGTGAAGTAGTGAAGCTTGTTTCTGGAGAACATGATATAGTTCATATTGCTGAAATTAACAGTTCAAGATTGAATGTGTGATACAGTGAAACATTTCCTCGTAAACGTAATATATGAAGTATCTCTGGATTAATAGTTCAAGATTGAACGTATGATATAAAGAAGCCTGTTACGAGAGAACACAGTGTAAATTTGAGACTGAATTTTCTGAGAACTATTGAGTTAGATTGATAAACTTAAAGGTTGCTGAATGAATGTCTGATGACTTATGCTTTGTAATTGTTCTGAATAGTTAAACTGAATCAATATTTGAAGTACATTGAACGATAGTTTAGTTTAGAGTGAAATTGTATTTCAGTATTTGGAATCTTGGATAATAAGAAGAGTAGAATTTATATGCATAAATTCTAATCGTAAATGACATATTCAGCTGAGTAAATTACTAATGTCTTAAAGAGGACTTATTCATTCTTAAATTGTATTAATCCTACTAGAAATTCTTGTTTTAATGTAAATTCATGTGTTAAAGCATTAAATAATTTTTCTTGAGTTGAATCTTGTGTTTGCCTGATTTCTTTCATTGCACCGCTCATTAAAATAGTTCGAATCTTAGCAGGAACCCTTTATAT
Source organism: Typopeltis vanoorti (assembly GCF_054136105.1). Lineage (NCBI taxonomy): Eukaryota > Metazoa > Arthropoda > Arachnida > Uropygi > Thelyphonidae > Typopeltis > Typopeltis vanoorti. The sequence continues at coordinate 140,382,924 of NC_143552.1, forward strand.
ATAGTAAGGAGAATTTCGGCCTGAATTAAGTTCATAACAATATTGTGCTAGCTGATGGTGATTTCACAACATTGCTTATGCAAATTAGAACACATAGAGTGGCGCAGTTAAAAAATAAATTTTCTCTGTGTTCGAATGTGGAGTCAGTCAACAGCTAGAATATGCATCGGAGTTGAACGTAGGATCCAACACCTTGACTGAGTGACATCGAGTGATGATATGTAATCAGAAACAATATTGGACGCTTTATCACATTCAGATTATGCCTGTTCTTAACACAAAAACAGATGATATTTTAAAGAGCTGTTAAAATTCATCATTATCATCATTATTGCCTGATATGTATGCTCCTCAAGGAATTTACAGGATACCATGATAATAATTCGTTAAAAATAAATAAATAAAATAAAAAAAGGTCATTTGATCTCTAGAACAGGACTCTGTTGTGCTATTTTATTGCCATAAAATAATATCGTAAAATTCCTAATTTGTACTCTCAATTAGTTTACCACATTCTATGAAGTATTATATGAAAAGTATACATCATTGCTAACTTCCTATCAACAGTTTTCAAATCGTTGATAGGAAGTTAGTAATAATGCAAATTACTCCAAATTAATCTTGCTATCTGCAGGACTCTAGTATTTTCAGATCTTATATTTCAGTCTTCTATCGTTCTCTGTTTGTGCCTCTATAGCTCAGTTGGTTTCCACAATGCCGGGGTTTGAATCCTGTCTAGGACATGAAAAGCCTTCATCAGTGCTCTCCAAATGAAGATGACTTAGCCAGTTTTATATGGATATGGCAGACTTTTTCCTCCCAGAAACTGAGGTTTTTCATCCCATATGCAGGCAAACTGGCTGTTGTATGTAAATTATACTATTAATCTATTATACTACTAATCTCAGATGGTATTATTACACACATACACAGAGAGAATGGGAGTAGAATGGTTAACACAAGTATTTTTTGCCAGGAAAAACACCAAAATCTAGGTAGATTGGTAAGTAAGAAGTGTCTAAGAAGATCAAAATATAAGAACTAATAATATTGGAGTCCTGACAGTTCTGATCTCAGATTGATTTGAAGAAAATTCATTGATAGGAAGTTATTTAATTAATTTTAAAAATTTTATTGAATTTACAACAGTGTTAAAAAAACTTTTTTTATTATCCCGAAGTTTCAATCTTCACATCAAGATCATCATCTGGAGCGTACATAAATATACAGGACAAGCTGAGTTACATCATTAACTGTAAGCTAGAGAAAGAATGATTTGATCACATGTTATTCTACTGGCGTGACCTCTAGTGGGAAAAAAAAAATAATAATAATAAAATAAAATAAAATAAAAAATGAATTTTTACATCAAGCTAAATTCTATTTTTACAATGATGGGAATAAACATTCTTTTAGATGGTTTTCTTTCAGAAACAATTGGTGTCCTATTTTTAGTATTACAATTCTTATTTTTGATTTACAATACTGGATTTTCTACAGTCCTGTTTATAGTTGTTCTTGGTGAGGAAGGTCGAATATATACCTTCCATATGTTTGGGATTTTTAAACCATCGTTGTTCAGATTGGGGTGGTTGCTGATAATCTCACAGGCTGCCTTGAATTTCTGTTCATACCATGTTCTAGTGTGATGTAGACAGCTGGTGGTTTTCCAGTCAATTCTGTGTAAGGTATTCAGGGCATGATCAGAAAGGCCAGCTTCACCATAATTATTATATTTAATGTGTCGTTTATGTTCTTTTTGTCTAATAGGAATTGTGCGTCCTGTTTCTTCTATATATGGTATGTTGCAAGTACAATAAATCCAGTATACTCCGGGGTGAGCTAGTGGAGGGAGTGGGTCTTTGGATGAGTTGAGTAAGCTTTTTAATTTTGCAGGAGGTTTAAAAGTGGCTTTGAGGTTGTACTTTTGTGGTACTGTTTATTTTGTCTGATATTCCTTTAATGTATGGAATGGTTATAGTTTTACTGTAGTCTGGTTTGTCTTTGTTTTTTGTTGTGGTTTTGTACAGAATTTTGTTTATAGTGTTTTGGCTGTATCTGTTTTTTTGTAAGTTATTACTGATAATTTTAAATTCGTCTTTCAGTGCCTGTTCACTGGAATAAATTGTCTGAGCTCTGTTTTTTAGCATGTTGATGACACCTAGTTTTTGTGTTGGGTGGTGGTAGGAGTTTATGTGTATATATTGTCCCGTATGTGTCGGTTTTCGGTTAACAGTGAAGGAAAGATTGCCCGAGGGAAGACGTGTGACAGGCGTATCTAGAAATGGAAGTGTGTTGTGTTTTTCAATTTCAATTGTGAACTGTATGCGTTTGTGTTGTTTGTTTAGGTGGCTAAGGAATGTGTCTAATGTCTGGTGGCCATGAGACCAGATTGCAAAAACATCGTCAACGTATCTAAGCCAGACTTTGGGTTTTAGATGGGAAGAATCTAGGGCAAGTTGCTCAAAATGTTCCATGTAAAAGTTAGCAGTAGGGGGGGATAATGATGAGCCCATGGCTGTGCCTTCTTTTTGTAAGTAGAAGGTGGGCGTTTTGCCATACAAAATAACCCAACCGTAATACATGCGCAAAAAGCGCCGTGATATCTGGAGGGAATTTGTTCTGTAGGAGAAGGATTGTGTCATTGATTGGGACATTCGTAAAGAGGGCAGAGACGTCAAAACTGACTAATAAATCATCTTTTTCTAATGTGACAACCTTCCTCACCAAGAACAACTATAAACAGGACTGTAGAAAATCCAGTATTGTAAATCAAAAATAAGAATTGTAATACTAAAAATAGGACACCAATTGTTTCTGAAAGAAAACCATCTAAAAGAATGTTTATTCCCGTCATTGTAAAAATAGAATTTAGCTTGATATAAAAATTTATTTTTTATTTTATTTTATTTTTTTATTTTTTATTTTTTTTCCACTAGAGGTCATGCCAGTAGAATAACATGTGATCAAATCATTGTTTCTCTAGCTTACAGTTAATGATGTAACTCAGCTTGTCCTGTATATTTATGTACGCTCCAGATGATGATCTTGATGTGAAGATCGAAACGTCGGGATAATAAAAAAAGTTTTTTTTAACACGGTTGTAAATTCCATAAAATTTTTAAAATGAATGCTGATCACCGTGTAACCCTAAAAGAAAAGAAGTTATTTAATGATGTAAACTTTTCATATAGTACTAATCATAATATCCTATACACCCCCCCTTGCCCTGAGTGTATGTATATCAGAAATTTGATGATGATAATGAACTAAGGCAATTTTAATTACATTACTCCACCTAAATAGATCTTAATCTTCCTCTAGGTCTTTTCATGCCATCATGGCATCAAACACCTATTTTGCTCATCTTTCCTTTTCCATTTTAAGTGATCACACACACACACCACCTGAGATTAGCTCTGCTCACACACACACATTCCTGAATGGTAGCAATGTCAAGTTCCTTACTAATGTCTTCATATTTCATGTGATTCTGCAATTGATATCCACTCATCTAATTTTTCTTTGAAGTTTTATATCTATGGTCTGACCTCTCCTATTTATGGCTCTCTAGATAACATAGACATGAGAGTTAACTGTCTTATTTCTAACCCAGCTCTCACATCCATAAGTTAAAATTGGTTTGAATACTGTCTTGTATACAGCTAGCTAGTTTAGTGTTTTGACTGATTTCTCTCTTATTATATATAAATTTTTTCTGTTGACTCTCCTCTATACCAATTTTGCTAATTATATTGTCCATTTCCATATTTTATTTGCCTACTCACTAAAAATTGTGCCCAAATAGCTGAAATATTTTATTTGTTCTATAGCTTCACTATTCAAAATGAAGCTGATGTTTTGATGTTCCTGCCTATATTCATAGTCTTTGTCTTATTATGTATTGCAGATTTTCTTGCCAAATTTCTTATAGCAGTTCATCCTGCAAACCTGTACTGGATTTATTTAAGAGTATAACATCAGGTGATGTTTATAGTCCTAAATAAATAGAAAGTTGTCTCTCTCTTACATTTTGGACAAGATTAATTATTAATCCTGTATTGTATTAATCAAGATATTCTCATACCAAATATGGCATTTAGATTAATGGATCCAATAAATGCAACATAATTCTAAATAACAAACCATTTGAACAAGTCAATAATTTTAATCATCTTGGTAGTAATATATGCCCACCAAAAAAAAAAAAAAAAAAAAAACAGATCCAAAACATAAAATTAATAAATTCATCAAACATAGAAGGAGAGTTGTATAATAGCTGTCCTCCTGCAATGAGTCTTCGGACTCCTTGGAGGTGTCATGAATAATAATAATAATATAGGCATAATTAATGATATCATTGAACTAAATTTAATACAAAGAAATACAAGATTAGGATTTATTTATCTATGCACCTAATAGGAATTCACTTATGAACAATATAACTTTCTTACGTAAGATGCTTGCTATGGTTAGAGAGGGATTTTGCCCTCTTAAGGTTAATGCCTGGTCTCTGATGAGAACCAACAGTTCGAAACAGCTGTCAGGCCTGGATGCACTAATAAAAGGTGAATATGTGAGCCCGTGGGCTGGATTCATATCTTTTAAGTAGTGCAAAACCAAAGGCAACTCCCATGACAAAAGTTATATTCTCATAAACTCTCAGGAAAATATAATCTGACTAAAATTTAAAATGAATATATATTATCCATTATAATAATAACAAGATTAGGAACATTCAGTGTTTTAGCTAAATCTGTTATATTATATGGAAGTGAAATATGGACAATGAAAAAAGAATAATAATAAGTCAATTAAGAATAACATCAGCAGAAATGAAATTTCTAAGAAGAGCAGAAGGTTACACTAAATCAGATTTTAAAAAAAAATTACAATTATCTATTGTTTAACAAGAACCAACTTTTATAAGCAGATCTTCCATAACTCAGTTTTTATAGACAAAGCCCTTTGGTCAGAAAGACCTGGATTCGATTCCTGTCACTGATGTGAGGAACCTTTATCTGGTAGAGGGTTTTTCATCCCCCAGAACAGGCAAACTGGCCCCGTGAACACACAGATTGCAGTCATGAATATTGTCCTTAGGGGATGCAGCAGAGGAGTGACGAACTGGCTGCATTAATTCATCATAAGCCCCTAATTAGGATGAATCCAACCCGTCCTAAGGGACGAATGAGAAGGATAGGATAGGAACTTTATAAGCAATAGATAATAAATAATAGAAACAGATGGATTTAACATGTGAACAGAATTTGCCAAATAGACCAAAAAAAAGAAAAACTTAACTATAAAAGAAAAAAGAAATAGAGGAAGATCCTTAAAGAGATGGTGTGGGGCTGGAACAGGCCCATAAACCTAATATCATGAAAGAAAAGAAGTCATCTGAATAAAGTAAAGAGCTGAGATTAACATCTCCAATTTTGATATCGAAATTTGTTTCTTTCTCAACTATCTTAAACCACAAATCTGATCCTGATAACCCCTATTTGCCCTGAACCCAGGCTTGCTCTTCAAGTTTTTGTTTCCTAGTTTTTCTTAACCTCTTCTCAGGTATGCTTACATAAATTTTACCTGGAACATTCAGCTGGGAAATTCCTCTGTAATTCTCACAGTCAGTATTATTTTTTGTTGTGTATAGGTACTATGACAGCTCTTTTTCAGTCATCTGAGATTCAACCTTCTGACTGTGTCTTCTGAATTATTCAGTGCAAAACATTCATTGTAAAACTTTTATTTATTTATTTATTTTTTTTTTTTGTTTGTTTGGTTACCACATATGAAAGTTATTACTAAACCTATAGTAGATGTACCATGGGTAAGCTGAGAGTTTTTATTTTTTTCATTTTAATCAATTTTATATATTTTTTGTAATTTTTATTTATTTTTACATAGTTTGGAAACCCTGCTCTAGATCATGGAACTTCTTCAGCCACTTCACCTCCAATAAGCAGGGCAGTAGTCTCACACCAGGCAACAAAATTCATCTTCCACCTAAATCTCTCCATATTTGAACATTTCTGGTTGAATATCATTTATTCCAGTTGTCTTTCCATATTTCAGGTTTTTAATAGCTTTTTTCTATCTTAAGTATTGATTTTATGCCTGACTGCATTTCTCTTGGATATTTTCTACTACCATAAGAAAATTATAAAATAAAATATACAAAATGCATTAAAAAATTAGAAGATAAAACACACTTGAGTGGTTAGTATCATAAGAAATTTCATCACAGTAAAATTGATTAAATTCTCCAATGGATTTACTTACTAGGTATTTAAAAAAAAGTCTTAAAAGCTGTGTTATAGATTTTTGATTAGAAATAGACTATGCTAAGCTTAGCATAATCCATTTCTAATGATCTGATAATATCAGAATAATATATGATCTAATAAAACATGATATACTTTAGTGCAATACTTTTTTTTTTCCTAGCTTCAAGAGTGTATTAATTTGGAAGAAAAATTAAAGCAAGCTCTAGCAGACACTACTATGCAAAAAAGGTGTTTAGCAGATCGTGAAGCTGAGGTAATAATAAATAAAAAATTATAGTCATGCTAATACTATCTCTATCTATTTATCTAGATCTATTTATATCAAGTCAGATTTATATTGTTGCTCTTAATTCCTGACAAACCAATACTGGACAAGCCTGATTCATATTCTCCCATTTTGTTTGATCTCGTACATGTTTAATTTAGGTAATTCAATTCACACAACTCAGATCTCAATTTCTTGTTCCATTCCAGAGCAACTGTTTTTGCCTTTTTATATCATTCTCTTCCTTTTCTCATAAGAATGTCCAGCTCACTTCCAACTTTAATTCTTTAAAAAGTAGAAGAAAACTAATTATAACATCTATGCTATTTTATATCTGTGAGAATTCTGGGAAAAATTAATCATGAACAGAGCAATACACAAGATAGCAGTATACACTGTCTTGTGTACTGCTGATTTTGTATTTTGGCTAATTTCTTATTCCATATTAAATTATTCAGAATTCCCACAATACCAAATTAGTATATAGAGTATTAATTATTGTAGCCTGTTTGAAACAGAAATTATGTTATGTGGGATGAATGTGTCATCCATATGTTTGAGATTATTAGTCCATCATTCCTGTTGAAAATAGGGTCACTGATTAGAATTTCACAAGCCTCTTTAAATTTGTATTCACACATAGTTTTGGTATAGCATCAGGAACATGTGGCTTTTCAAGCAGTTCTGTGTAGAGAACCCAGTGCATAATCAGTACGTCCTGATTTACCATAAATATAAAGTTTGATATCTCATTTGAATTAATTTTTCTGGATTGGAATTGTGCATCGTATTTCACCTATATATAGGAAAGTTACAGATGAAGTGGATTCAGTATACGATTGGGTGAACTGGAGTGGGGAAGCAGATCCTTGCAGGAGTTGAATAAGTTCTTTAATTTATAGAATTTAAAGATGGTATGAAGGTTGCATTTGTTTAGTATTGTGCTTGTTTCGTTAGGTTTTAGGATCTGCTTCCCCACTCCAATTCACCCAATCGTATACTGAATCCACTTCATCTGTAACTTTCCTATATATAGGTGAAATACGATGTGGTTTTACTATAATGTGTGTTATTTTTAGGTGGTCTTCAGAATATAATAAATTTAGTTTAATCCTTTATCCAAATGTAAGCAAACAAAGTTTGTGGCCGAAGTATCTTCAGGACTGAGGCAACTCGTGATAAAGGTGGACCAAGTTCTCATCACTTGTCTTAGTATCTCCCATAATGCAAAGCACATCTCCTGGCAGACATGTATAATGCTATGCATTAAGGGAAGAGCCACTATCCAGACCAGTTTCGACCTTTATTGAGGTCTCGTCAGTGGAAGCCAGATCCAGAAGTGGTGATACTAAGGTGGAAGTAATGGAGAAGTCATATTTACCTATACGAGTTGCCAAAAGGTGTCTCACTTTATTATTAAATTACTCTGGATTTAGAGAAAGATGTTGGAAGTTTTTCCCCACTGTAATAAATTTAGTTTAATCCTTTATCCAAGTGTAAGCAAACAAAGTTTACGCCTGAAGTATCTTCAGGACTGAGGTAACTCGTGGTAAAGGTAGACCAAGCTCTTAACTTTGGTCCACCAAGGTCTTCAGAATAATTTTTTGATAGTATTTTATTTTTGCTATAGCCATTGTTTATAAAAGTAATACTGATCATTTGAAATTCATGCCTAAGAGCTTGCTCATTGGAGCAAATTATTATTGCTCTCTCTCTCTCTCTCATTTTTTTTTTTTTCCCCCCAATTTCAATGGTGAATTGCTAATGTTAAGCAATTACATCAACTACCTGATCCTGATCAAATAACACAAACATACAATTCACTACTGAAACTGAAAACTAGAACACAGTTCCATTTCTGGATACACCTTATTATTGTATGGGCATCTTCATGGAGTCCAAAGACTCATCACAGGAGACCCAAACTATCACACAATCTATCATATTAATATCAACCCATATTAATGGGTTCTCCTTGAACCCATTAACAGACAAAGCATTCACAACTGATTCTCACAACCCATTCCACTCATTCACAACTCTCCAAACGTGTAGAAAGACCTATGCGTTTGTCGTACACGTTGACTAATTTTGACAGTAATATATCAGAACACAAATAGATAAGTAAATAATTATTTATTGACTTTCTGCTGATATTTTGCTGATATTATAACCAGCATCTTCAGAGCACAAAACAGTTTGTCACAGTATGTACGTGAGACTACAACAACAACATGGTGTCATAATGAGACTGGTTTGAAAAATTGTAGCAACAACACAAATACTAAAGTCCTAATTAGGCACCTGTTATTTTTTATATATTCCCTCCTTATTTATATATATATAGTATATTAACTATTTAGTCTACCGGCTGTGCCTTTGTTAATAATTATACTATATAATTATGAGGTGAATTATTATATAAATCTCTTTTACTAACAATTATTTTTATTTTGACTCCGAGTGTCCCTATATGTTATTGTATTGCACAAAAGTTCACTCCAATTGGTGCAATGACTTTAACTCTCTCTTTCAGAATCCAACTAATCATTGACTCAAAAACCAAGTACAAAATAAACACATTTAATAAAACTAAAACAATATATATACACTTCTAGCAGTAATACATAACTATAACTACAGATTATATGGATCCAAGGCCTTATTTAAAAATATAAACTTACTCTTAAGACAACACTTTTCTTTCACAATCACAAAAAAATGTTCATAGTCTTTTTCTCTTTCTGTTAAGGCTCTTTTCCAGAAGTTATACGGCTCTGTACTTCATTTTCAGGATCCTTTTCATCAATCAATGTAACACACATTAAAGTCTTCTTGACTAAATCTTGTTTCCTTTTAGTAGCAATACTCATCAGATCAGGCATCCTTAATACCTATAAATCTTCTTAATCAATATATTTTCTAAACATTCACTTTCAGGCATCCTTAATACTTATAGAACTTCCTTATCAATATTTTCTCTAAGAAAAACATTCACTTTAGAATGTAAGCAACAAGTTCTTCTTTCATTCACAATACTAAATGACAGTCTTAACTTTTTCCACTTTAAAAAAACTTACAGTTTCAAGATTTCCTTTTATTCATTACTTATTCCTCCTTGAAACCTATTATTTCCACTATTCCTTTTTCAGAATACACTATAAAATTTCTTCCGACTGCCACACACAAAAAAATCAAGTTCCTTCCAACTTAAATGTTTACCGGCCAGTGTTCTAAAAACTTCCGAACGCTCTCTTGTTTACAACCGTTACTTGGATACGCAACGCTTTCCTTGTCAGCTGTCAATCACACATCAAAATCCTCTCCGGGAGCATGCGCACTCCACAATAGTCAGAAACTACGCACTGCAATAAAATGGCTGACTCGCTGTATCCATTAGCGCTAAGAGAAAGACTTTCACAAAACACAAAATTCAACATTTTTAAACCACAACAAACTTTTTTATAAGTAACACAAATATTCAGTTTAGTAAGTACATCAAATTTTTTTTTACTTCTCTACATGTTACTTCTAATATAACATTTTCATAACGAGCACATCACAAGTGCAGACACTGCGTGTATGAAAACAAAACTAACAAGCATAATTAATACGTAAAAATATTCAGAATTTTTTTTAATATGATTATTTTTACACACCCTCTCTGTAAAAAAAAAAAAAAAAAAAAAAAAAAAAAAAAAAAAAAAAAACAGAGAGAAAGCAGGTACTAGTTATCTTAAGATGACTATCTCCCAAATCTTAGGCAAATTTATACAGCCATATTTGATATTTGTTAAGATTTGGAGTATGTTTCAAGGCTTCTGTTGCTTCTAAGAACAATCTCTCTGACTTGTAAAAGCTTGTATGCAGGGGGTATCCAAAGCGTGGTCTGCTAGGCCCAACTTGCCATAACTTGCGATAGTGCTAGATGTATCTTTTATGTTCACTGATGTGGATGTCCGCAGCTCTTCCTGTTTGACTGAAGTAAGCTTGATCACATGAGCAGGGTACTTTGTAGACTCCTGGATGTGATAAAGGAGAGATAATGTCCTTGAGTGAATGGACGAGAGTTGCTAATTTGACACATGGTCTAAATACAGTGCATAGATGATTGAGAATTCTAGATATCTTTTCCAATGTGCCTTTTATGTATGGGATGGTGACTGTTTTGTTGTAGTTCTCTGTGGTGGATAGTAGGAGGGATCTCTTGGAGCATTTAATATTTTGTCTATCTTATGAGGATTATAGCCATTGGCTAAGAAGATGTGGCATAAGTGAGCCAGTTCAGCAGCAAGAGCATTGTCATCATTGGAACATATTTCTCTTGCTCTGTGGGTTAGCATTTTTAAGATACCATACTGTTGAGAAGGGTTATGGTGCGATTGCGTAAATATCTCCCTGTATGTGTGGGTTTTATAAAAACTGAGAATAATAAGGAACCATCTGGAAGACGTGTGATTAGTGTATCCAGGAAGGGCAGACAGTTATTAGCTTCCAGTTCCATTGTAAAATAGATTTTTGGGTGTTGGTCTCTGATTGTTCAGCCAGACAGTGAACAGTACTTGGCTGCCAAGTACACTAATCCCAGTGCAGAAGCATGGCAAGTAATTCATATGCTCCTTAGGATATACCAGCCAGCTTGCTAAGAATATTATTCCTTATTCTCAGTTTAGCAGCCATGTTCTTAAGATGTTTATTATGATAAAGTTCTATCCAAAATAATACCAAGATACTTAGGATTGGGATTCTGAGGTAGAAATGTCCCATTTAAAAAAGATATGTAAAGTGAGTTTAGCCATCTTATTATTTAGATGGAAGCAGCAGGATTCTGTCTTTGTGACACTTGGTATAAGTCTCCATATCCTAAAATATTGACTTAGCATGTCTGTGTCCTCATTCAAGGTATTCTCCAAAACCCCTGCTCTTATATGTTGCATAGCAATGATAAGGTTGCGGCATAGGTGGACCACTGAGAGTATGTTTGAGGGAGATCTGCGGCTTTCCCATACGCGGTATTTATGTACTATAGGTTGACCAACCAATCTCTCATGCATGGGCCCATGGGAAGGCCATCATTTACTCCTCTTGGCTTATTATTCTCATTACCCATCACCACATGAATAATCCTATCAGAAAATATCTTGTTCAGTAGGTGAGTTACCTTATTACATTTTGTGATTTTCAGGAATTTGTTTATTATCCCCTTTCTCCATAAGTCTCAATGAGGTCTATAAAAACAGCCCAGATTTTAAGTGCTTCTCAAATCCTACTCTGATATATGTAGTAAGTGGAAGAACATGGTCCTCACAATTTCAGTGTGGTATCTAAAGTTTAAATTTGTGACCGTCTCTCTCTTGAAGCAATGTATTGGCCGCATCTATTTGTCTACTTGTAACAAATGCTAAGAAAAGATATTGGTCTATAGTTTTCCTATCAATCAGCAGGCTTCCCTGGTTTCAAAATGGCTGTGATTTTCACCCATTTATACTTCACTGGTAATCTACCTGTGTTTAAAATATCTGTGAAAAAAATCGACTAGCCACGTTATAATTTTTTTACACACTGGATTAAAAATTCTGGATGGACATCATCAAATCCCAAAGACTTTCCTGGTTTCATTTCTTTAAACATAGCTTTAACATCATAAGCTCTTCAATGAATGGTGAAGATATTAGGAGAGTCAGTAGTCTGTCTTTTCAAAATAGATAGTTTATTTCATAAGAATTTAGAATGCTGATGATCTGACTTAGCTCTAGACATTTTAATTAGATGATTAGAATTTGATTTGGATTTACTTCAGCTTTAGGTTGAACATGACATGAAGCACTACCCAATTTTTTAAGAAGACTCCATGTGTTCTGACTAGTGTCTAAAGTCCAAATTTGTGACTGTATCTCTTGAAGCAGTTTATTGGCCACATCTGTTTGTCTACTTTTTGGTAAATGTTACATAGTTTTTTGTTTGTTTCATTCTATCCTGGTATGTATTCTATACAAGATCCTCATGGGATTTTTTTTTGCTCTGGCTATAATCATATTTACAAATCTGTCATTATTTCTTACTTGGTATCCAGCTAATACTTTTATATAGCTCAATAGAAAATTCTTCCCAGTTAGTTTTCATAAAATTCCAGTGAGGCAGTGGTGTGGAATGAATTACTTGAATTTGGGTGCCAACTTCCAGTAAGATGGGTCGATGTTGGGAGTGTGGGAAATGTAAAAATGCCTGTCTTGTAATAGACAGTGCATTTCCAAAAGGATCTCTTTTAGTGAAATATAGGCTGAGGTTAGTTTATGTACCCTATTTTCCTGATTTAGAAGTAGGTACATCTTTGGAATGAAAAAATCAAAAATACTATTAATGTCAGCCCATTCAACACTAGCCTTTCATCATTACCCTGGTATTTCCATTTTGTGTGGTGGCTGTTAAAATTTCCCATATACACCACTGAGTGTATATGGGAAATTTTTATATTAAGACGCATTAAGCATTATAAGAAGCATTAAGTCAGGCCATGAGACAGAAGGTGGATTATAAATGTTAATAATCTTGATACCATTAGCCTCAATAATTATAGTAAATACATAATTCATTTCCACATTTTTCAGTAGAGTAGGGTTTCTGGAGTGTTTGACCCACCATAGCACTAAAGTACAATCTTTCATAGGTGAAATTCACATTAAAATAAATAAATAATGGATTGGGCAGTTTATGGGATTGACTAGTCATCTTTTCCATTAGATTTGACTTTAAATCTTAGCATGGTATAGTGTTGGCTTTTGCATAAGTGTAAACTGTGATAATGAGCTATGAATGATTTAAGCAAACCAGTGCAGTAGCAGCAGCACAGCATTTTCTCGACATTTTTAAATGCATAAGCACCTGTTAGATTCATTTTTATCTGTCTTATGAATTTTATGAAAGCTGTCTGTGTATAACAATGTTGCTTTTGTTGGATTCTGATTATGTAGAGATTAGAGTAATTATTATTTGCTTCAGAATCCAACACGATCTTCCATCACAAAGGCTAGACTTGTAAATATTATTTAATGTAAACAACTTATTTTACATTTTAATATTCATATAACTACTTTAATTTTGTCTAATATCTAATTATTTAATCAAAGATATATGTATTAATAATGAAAAAACTGTATTAAATATTATTTAGCTATTTTATTTATTACTATGTTTATATTATAAGAACTTGTATTTGATAATTTAACTGCACATTATTTGAAATGTAAATATTCCTTATTTATTCCTGTTTGTGAAAGTTTAACGTCATGCAATACCTCAATTTTATTATATTTTGTTTGGTTGTCATGGAAACGTATGTAAGTGAACGGGCACATTTTTGGAACAGAACGTGGGGAGAAAGCTGAAAGTTTACTGAAAAGGAATTAGTTAAAGAGATCACGAGAAGAATTTAGGCAGGAAAAACGGATATAAAAAGCGAGGAACGCTGGAAAAGGGAGAGCATTAGAGATTTATTAGAGAGGGATTGGCATTAGGTTGGAAGTGGAGCATTCGGCATTCGAAAATCACAGTGCGATAATAGCAAGTCGGCAAGTCACTCAAGCAGCTAAATAAAGTCTACTAGTCGAGAAGCGGTTAGCTTATAAAAGTTTCGGAATAACAAATAAAGCTACGGAAGATAGCTAAGTGATACGGATAGACTAGCGATTACTTGAGTTGAGATTTAATTTCAGGGCCGACCTTTCAAGGACACGCGGAAACTTAAAGCATAGCACGAAGTAACTAGAGAATAATTAGAGGCAACAGAGTTGTGTTTAAAGATAGCGGTGTCAAGAATTATAGTACCTAAAGGATTAAATTGAATGCCGGAGGAATGAACAACTGTGCATATAAAACCTCAAGTTAAGGAATTATTATATGTTGCCTTATTTCGTGACTGATCAGTAGTACTTTATGCAACAACGTTTGTTTATGTGTTTAGTGACCGACGATTAATTCAGTTATTGCTTAGAAGATTTATTTTAATGAGTGCCGTATACTGTTTAAGTGTTTACAGTTACAAAAAGTGTTTGTGTGTAAGTTAAAGAAGAAAAAAGATTATCGGTAAGATTATTCCAACCTTTAAAGAAGTGTGCGAGTTTCATCCTAGAAATTCCCTATACTAACAGTAACTGTGCGGAGAATTAACTGAAGTGTAAAATTAAAAGTGTTTGTTTGTAAAGAGGTGTTACTGAAATTTTTATTGTATTTAAAACTTAAAGAACTATGAGATATTGATGTGAATGATCATTAAGGAACTTTATTAAATAGCTAAAAGGAACTGTGAGAAGACTGTATTACAGATAACAGAATTACCATTGTCTGAGTTTGCATGACTTTATTATCAGAAAGGCTGAAGTGTTTATAATAACTTGTATAGTATTTTGATCTTAAGTGTATAATTTGTGATTTTAAAATTAAATGTTTGTTTTTGTTTATCTAAAGTTGTATTTTGCCTGAATCTCTTTTACTGCACCATTCATAAAATATTCAAACCAAAGCGGGTGAATTAAGTTAGTTAAATATACTCGGCCAGTATATATATTAAGGAGAAATAGTTGAGGGTTGATTTATCTTCAATTTTTGAACTAATTCAGATATAGAGTGGCGCAGTCTATAAATATAAATTTTCTCCATATTTGTATTAGAAATCAACTAGCAATTATTTTTTTAGGTTAAGAACATCGTGATAACTAAATGTCGGATCCAAGGTACAGATTAAGAACAAGTAGGATCCAACACTTTCATTTGGATCATTTTGATATAATTATTGATTTGATTAAACCATTTATAGTAAAAAAATTAGACAAAACAAAATTATACGTGTAGAGTACATAAAAAAAACATCTCACATATCATAAATGCACTATAACTGTTGACAAATTCAATTCTGCAACAATTTCAAACTGTTCTATATGTAAACAAAACAGATATCTTGCTAGTATAACGTGTATTTAGCCATATGAATTTGTTGCAGTGTAGTAATTTACATTGTTGAACCAGTCATTTTTACAAGACTGTGTTGAAGTCTCAACCATCCCATTATAATTGTGCAAAATTATTTGAAATAATTTTTGCTATAATTGGATGTATATATTAGCAAAATAATTTGAATTAATAATTCTTCCTTCCTGGCTTGATAGACTTTAATGAAATTTGATATTTCATCATCATCATCATCATCATCATCAAATTCCTGCCATGTACCCTCAAGGGGTGTACAGGATATGACAGTACTACATGAAAAAATTACATCATTACTAACTTCCTATCTACAATTTTCCTCCAAATCAGTCTGTTACTTGTCAAGACTCCAGCATTATCAGATCTTATATTTCTATCGTCTAAGGCACTTTGTACCATATCAATCCACCTATATCTTGGTCTTCCTCTGGGTCGTTTTCCTGCCAACCTGGCAGAGAACACTTGTTTTGCTAATCTTTCCTCTCCCATTCTATTTAAGTGACCATACCATCTGAGATTAGCTCTGCTAACGCATTCCTGGATGCTGACAATGTCAAGTTCTTTCCTAATATCCTCATTTTTAATATGATATTGCCATTGATGCCATCTGTTCACGCCTCTAATCTTTCTCAGGACTCTCATATCTGCGGTCTCTAGTCTTTGGTCAAGTGTTTTACTTCTGACCCAGCTCTCAGATCCATAAGTTAAAATTGGTTTGAACACAGTCTTGTATACAGCTAATTTAGTGTTCCGACTAATTTCTTTCTTATTCCATATGAATTTATTCAATTGACTTCCCACGATACCAGCTTTGCTGATTCTGTTGTCTATTTCTATATTTAGTTTACCATCTTCAGTAAAAATTGTGCCTAAGTAGCTGAAATGTTTCACTTGTTCCACAGGTTCTCCATTCACAACACAGTTGACATTTTCAATGATTCTGCCTATTTTCATTGTCTTTGTCTTTTATTGCTGACCTTCATACCATATCTATTACAACAGCTATTCAATTTAGTCAGAGAATCTTGCAGACTTGTAGCGGATTTATTTAGAAGTATAACATCATCTGCATAAAGCAAAGAGCTGACATTAACATCTCCAATTTTGATATCAGGTTTAATACCACATTCCTTCATAATGTGATCCATATAGATAATGAATAACAGAGGGGATAATGTACATCCTTGTCTCACACCAGATTTAACATTAAACCATCTTCCTGTACTTCCTTCAATTCTAACTGCTGACTCACAACTCAAATAAAGACTAAGTATTGCTTGATATAATGCCCCATTGACACCATATAACTGCAGCGTATTGAATAGCTTCTCTCTTGGCACCTTGTCATATGCCTTTTCCAAATCGACAAAACTTAAATACAGATCTTTGTTATATTCCCATGCTTTCTCGACTATTTGTCGTAAAGTGAAGATCTGATCCTGACAGCCTCTATTTGGCCTGAATCCAGCTTGTTCTTCACCAAGCTTTTCTTCCACAATTCTTCTCAACCGTTTCTCAAGTATACTTGCATAGATCTTGCCAGGAACACTCAGTAGGGAAATACCTCTGTAATTCTCACATTCAGTTTTATTTCCCTTTTTATATATGGGTACTATGAGAGCTCTACTCCAATCATCGGGAATTCGTCCCTCTGTCCAGGCTTTCTGAACTATGCAGTGCAGCCACTGTAAGACTCTTATACCACCATACTTCAGCATTTCTGGTCGAATATCATCTACTCCTGCTGCCTTTCCACATTTCAAGCCTTTGATGGCTTTTTCTACTTCAAGTATGGATATGTATTCCTGACTGCATGCCTGGTCAGTATTTTTTATCACTGTGCTGTCATCACTGCTTGTTTCATTTAGCAGTTTTTCAAAGTAATTACTCCATACTTCAAGGATATCTTTTTCTCCTGTTTTCATTTCACCTTTATCATCTCTAATTCCTTTTACAGCACTCTTTCCTCCATTCCTAAGCTTCTTCAACAACCTCCAGAATATTTTGCCACCTTCTTGATATTTATTTTCTATATTCTTGCCAAAGTCCTCCCATGACTTTTGTTTAGCTAGTTTTACACACTGTTTAGCTTTCTTACATTTGTCTCTGTATTCTGTAAGAGTAAAAGCTGACTTATTTGCCAGGAACTTTTGATATGCTTTCTTCTTTTCCTTCACTGCCTCTTTAACTTCCTGTGTCCACCAGGGAGTTCTGATTTTTTTATCTTTGCACACAACCTCACCACATGCCTCTCTGGCAGAATCAATCAATGTTTCCTTCAGAGTTTGCCACTTGATATTTGCAATTTGATATTTAGAATCATTAATAATGCTTACCATTTCAATTTTAGGCAAAACAAAATATTATGCTTACAGTATATAAACCAAAAACTGGCTTATATGCTGTACAACTTGCAGTAATAAATAGTGTTACTATAAAAGAGTGTTATTGCAAAAAAAAAAAAAAAAACTTTTTATGATTATTATTTCCTTAGTTATTTGTACAAGATGTGTAAAGCAAAAGATAAAAGTCAGAAAGTTAAGATATATGGCATTTTTATCTAATTATCTTGATACTGTTTATAGTTAGTTCGAGATACTTCAGACCTAAAACACCAACAACATCGACAGCAGCAAGAAACAAAGGATGTTGTGACTCGTATTAAGAATGAATGTGATAATTTACTAGAAATGGAAAGGTAAAAAAAATTTCAATTAAATAATATGCAGAGTGCATTAATTTTAATTGACTTGCTGAAAATTACTTCTTGTACTCTATATATAACTTGAGTAAATGGTAGTTGCAGTTAGTGATTACTTATGCAAGCCTTAAATTAAAGTTTATTCTATTATTAAATACAGTCGGTGTATGCTGACCATGATATCATATTGCTATGATCTTTCATATGGAGTGCATTAAAAGAAGTTTACAGTCTAATCCACTTGACTATGATTTTCTGAGACATGCATCCCTTCCCCCTTCAAGTTGAAACCAGTGAAATTTGCTAGTACTTCTTAGCGACAAGTATGTACTTTGAGGTAAAGCACTGACATAAGATGTCATTCCATAAAATAAATATTCAACAGAAATCACTCAAATGTATTTTTTCAAAGCCACTAGATTTTGACCCACTATTTTCATATTTATGTATGAGTTTGATTTGTTTTTAGTTCCCATCTGGTAAAAGAAAAAGAAGAGATCTCCATTTTACATTTCATCTTATGCAAGATGGAAAAATATATATGCCATCGTGCATACATATAATGCAGATAGCACAAAAGTGAAAAGACATCTAAGAAAACATCCTGTGGATCATGCATGACATTCTCAGTCAAGAGGCTGTATTCTTAGAGTACATGCAAAGATGCATCCTTTGCTTGTTTTGAGATATCAGAACATTTTAAACAGTTTTATTATTAAAAGCAAATTTTAGTGATCGAGTATAATAATTTTGTGAATTGTGAATTTTTTACTGTGTTTATCATGTACCCACAAAAGAGGACAGGGGATTGCTACTGAATTTGTTTCACACAAAAGCAAAACTGTGTATGTATGTGTGTGTACGTGCGCGAAAGTAATATGAAACTTCATATCATTAAAAGTTGACTTTTCCATAAGTATTTTCTAGAAAAAGGAAAGGACTTCAATACAACTTTTTATATAGATATTTTTTAATGAAAACACCATCTGTATATCTATAAAACAATTTAGGTAATTTTATTGTTTACTGATAAACATAGCTAAAGATATACAGAAGTGATTATACTATGCATTCTTCTTGCATCAATTTATTGTTGATTTTTTTTTTGGAAATGAACATATAAAATTATGCTGGCTAGTAATTGTTATTTGTCTGAGAGGAGTTTGTTAAAAATCTGCATTTTAAAGATCTATACACACTGTACACTTATACATCTGTTATCTAACACTTTTTTTTTTTATTCTCCAGGGGATTTATACTCCAGGAGAAGTAATACAGCTCCTTTTTGCCCTAATACTTTCTTCCCACCACATCAATTTGAAGACAGGTGAGAGTAGTCAGTCTCTATCCTTCAGCCTCTGCTGTTAGTGACTTCAGGAGGGGAGGAGGGTACAGCAACTGCTGCCATCCTGTGGTCTTAAATCCTAACAATTGTATTATTGTATGAAGGAGGGGAAAACTACTTGCTTGTGCATAAGATTGACTGACTTGGAATTCAGCTGAAGAAAGGCCTAGGTAAAGTTCCTCTAGTCAGCAAACTAGAATCATACCTATAATGGGTCTTTCTTCACACAACCTAGCACTCGCTGTAAGCAAATGCCATTTTATAGGACTACACAAACACCATAATGAAGTGGGTGGGTGGGTATACACACATAGAGTGACAAAGTCCTTTGGTTTGAATCCCATCTAGGATATGAAGAACCTAGACAGGACATTTTTTCTCCCAGAGACTTGGGTTTTGCATCCCATAACCAGGCAAACCAGCCTGTAGAACACACACAGTTACAGACAAAGAATACTTATAGGCATAGGACTAACCATCTTATCCTGGAGTTGTGGTTATGAAATCCAAGGATACTTGGAAAGTCGTGGGCACTTAACTGCCTGCTAGAGCCATTGATAATGATGATGATATACTCATATATAGCAGTTTTAACTTATGAGAGAAATGAAACAGCTCCTCAAAGACTAGAAACACAGGTATGAAAGTTCTGAGGAAAATTAGGGAAGTGAACCGATGGTGTTAATAGAGAATCATGTGATACATGAAGACAGTAGGAAGGAAGGAACTTGACATTGTTAGCATTCAAGAATGTGTGAGCAGACTAATCTAAGGTATAATCTAATCTAAAGTAATGAGGAGAGATGGTGGTGTTTGGATGATTGATGTTCAGGTAGTGGGTACTAGGCACTCACTTACCTATTGCCATAAGAGCAAGGTTCAATACTACGAGCGAAATGCTGACCTTGCCAGGCAAATAGGAGTTTGGGATAGCTCCTCTTTTTTACCAGTGCCACCGTCTCTATAAACACCATGTAGAGTGCCACTAGCTATAGAGACTTGTCTTTACTTGGTTTATCTAAGAGTGATGTTAAAGTTATTTCTTTGAGGGCATTGCAGGGTACACACTGGTGGCCTGGCGTTACCATCAGCACATGACAAATAGGATACCAAGGACTGGCATCAGGTGATCTTGATTTTTATTCAACTTCAGCCTTCTTAAGTTCTTTTGGACGTTATGTGAGAGTAGTACTGCTCTATCAGTATGAAGTATGATAAAATAAAATAAAAAATATAGTCACTTTAAACAAAATGGAAGAGGAAAGGATAGCAAAAGAAGTGTTTAACATAAAGATGGCAGGAAAAGACCCAGAGAAAGACTAAGATCTAGGTGAATTTTTATTGATTAAAAACAAAAATACGAGACTTGACAATATTGGAATACTGGCAAATGACAGTCTAATTTGAAAGAAATTAGTGATAGGTGATTAGTAGTAATGTAAACTTAATCATGTGGCACTGTCATAGTATCCTGTAAACTCCTTGAGGATACATATCAGGAATGTGATGATAATAACATCATTTTCATTGATAACTTATCATAAAAAGTACTTTATCTATTTTTTTTTTTTTTGATAAAGCTTAAAAAAAAGGAGAGATCCTCATTACAGTTATAAAGAGAGAGAGGGAAATACATCAGATTTACTTGACTGCAACAATATAAAAAATGAAAACCTGACTAGTTTCATGGCAGATACTTGTGGCTTTTTTCTGACGAACAAAAATACAATAAAAAGGCTAACATGAACTATAATATTACTAAAATACAGAACTTGTAGGAAATGGAAACCACATGGAGCATGGGAGCTGGCCCTGGTTAGCTATTGTTCAGTGATGTGTGCAAGATAGTTAGCTGAAAAGTTAGTCTGATATGCAGAAAGCTCTAATGAGTGATTTCCCAAATATCACACCAGATCAATCCTTGATTCCTGTTGAGTGTTCCTTGTGAATGGATGACCATAATAGATTCGTTTATGTTGTGAAAAGTTAAGTTGTCTTCTATATAACCATATAAGACAACTGTCTTCTATGGTTACACTGAATGGGATAAGAGCATGGAGCTCTTATGTGTGTGTGTGTGAGAGAGAGAGAGAGAGAAATGAAAAGCCATGCCCAAGCTTTTAAGCATAGAAGATAACTGAAGGAAGAATTACAGTCTCTACTCCAACTACTTCTATGCAATGGACATTCTAAGAAAATCATACAAAAAATACAATTATCTACTCCTGCTCCACAAGAAAATTTCAACATTCTCTATAGAACTTCTGATTCCATCCCTTACATTGGTAGACTTTCTCTCAAGATCACTAGTCTCCTCAAATCTTGACATAAAAGTGACCTTCAGGCTCATTTTAGCTACATGAGGTTTACTTAATTCGCCTAAAGACCACATTCCTTTCCACAAACAGCCTGGGGTTTATAATATTCCACGTTCTTCACAGGCAGACATCTCACACACACACACAGCTAATCCTTGCCAGCTCCCACAATCCACATGGTTTCCATTTCAACTTATATTGTAATGATTCCTACATGTTCTGTATTTTAGTAATGTTATTGTTTTTTATTGTATTTTTATTCATCCTAACCCAGAAAAATCCACAAGTATCTGTGACAAAACTAGTCAGTTTTTATTTTTACGTTGTTATGCCAAATAAACCCAATGTATTCCTCTTTATAATTGATTTTTACTGATTAAAAGTCTACATAATTATCAAGATCCTCATTACATTTTAATGATTTCTGAACTATTTGTTGTAAAATCAAAATATGATCTTTGCGACCTCTACTTAGCTTAACTCCAGCTTGCTCTTCACTAACTTCCCTTCCTTCGAGAATTCTGCCTTAGTCTTTTCTCAGCTTGCATACATTTTTCATGGTAATCTCAGCAAGGAAATTACTTTACAATTCTCGCATCATTTTGTTTCCTTGTGGGTACCTTTGAGCACTTATCTCCATTAAATTAGTTTTCTGAATTTTATATTGTAGGCATTAAATTTTTATACCTCCATATAGTATATGGAGGTATATGATGGAACTATAAAAATTTACAACATTTCAGTTTGATGGTTACATGGTCAGCATTCATTGTAGAAATTATGGAGACAAGATTTCCCTCACAGTCAAAGTTAACCATATTTCATCATACTTTCTTATCTTATTGGGCACAATTCAGAATTTAAAAATACTTATTTCTCCCTTTCTTAATCTCTAACCCACAACCTGCTCATATATATATATAGGGAATAGAAATGCTGTTGCTATTCCCTACATGGGCATATAAGAAGAACAGTAAAACTTTAAAGAAATATGATCTCTCACTTTCAAACCTTCATATGAAGCTGTTTGTCCTTATCTTCTCTATATCCCAAAGACCACTTCCTCCTCCCCCCCATCTGGATGTAGATAAACCTCCTTGTGCTTGTAACTTATCTTATTTACAAACTAGAAAAGCTACCAACATCTGTCTAGAAGAACTTACAGCTATAATCAGTCAGGTTCAGTCCAGCAACCTAGGCTTCTTGAAGTCAAAACCTTCAGTTTTGACTTGCTAAGAAGATCCCAGACTTTGATAAAATTTTGACTGTCCTTTTTCCAAAGTTGAAATCCACATTGAAGGGCACCCATTTTCAATCAGTGGATGAGGTAAAGAAGAAAACTGCAGTGCTACTGAAGCAGATAACACCTGATGACTTGCAGCACTGCTTCCAACAATGGAAAATTTGTATGCAGCAGCGTATAGATAGAGGAGGGAGTATGTAGAAGGGGATAACAATTAAGTTGTACAATTGTAATAATAAAAAAAAAACACATTTTTGCAACCAGTCTTGTTATTTAACACGTTGACCGCCGTAATGTTAAAAAATTTTGTGATCCCCAGGCCAACTTCTTTTTGTTTTACAATTTGCTGAAGGTAACATAAAATAATCATATTTTATGATTTTTTATCTATTTCATGGAGCTAAATAGATTTGTTAAGTGCGAATGAGAAGAATTTTTTTACTGACTGGGCCAAGCGGTGCACACGTGATTCGCACTTCACACAAGGTCAAACTTGCATATCTATGACGTGTACGAACAGTTATATGCATTCAGTGTTTTGTCCGGTGGAATAAATTTGTTATAGTGGTAAATATTGTTATAAATTGCCCTAATATGGGAGACTACGAAAAAGAGCAACGTCATTTAGAAGCCTTGATAAATGAAGTTCTATCTGATGATGAACCATATGAATATTTGTCGGAAAGTTACAATGGAAGTGATCTTAGTTCTGTGTCTTAAGATTCTGATTCTCTCATTGCTAGAAAGAGAATAAAAGTACAGGTGATAATCTAAAACATTTTCAGTTTGTGGATAATAATTTTGGAATAAAACAAAATGTTATTGAAGAAATGCACGATAAACAGCCTGTAGACTTCTTTTTTATGTTTGTTGATGAAGGACTGCTGGACCTAATGGTGCAAGAAACTAACAGATACGCACTTCAAAAACTCAGTAAGACAATTTTACCAATATTACCCATGACATATATTATAAATAAATATTTAGCACTATTGTTATTATTTTATTCAACATAAGAAATTGGCTTAAATCAGGTAAAAATAAAACCCCTATAATAGGCCACCTGTTGTACATGTAGTTGAAATTCTACTGCGCTAACTATATAAACCTGTTTACCAGGCCCCATATTTCCATTACCCATAAGCATTTCATTTAGATATCATGGGTGAACTACGCAGCCTGAAAGAAAAATCTTTATGCGAATCAAATATGATTCACACAACGCATTGAAAAAATGTAGTGTGAATCGTATTTGATTCATACGGCAGTCAACGTGTTAATAGCCACACTTCGTACATGTACAGAAACACTCTCCTTATGATATAGCAGGAATATTACTAATAGGATTGTTCCATTCTATAATAAACATTAAATTCACTTTCAAACTTCTTAAATAGGCTCATTTATAATAAATTTAGTTTAATCCTTTATCCAAGTGTAAGCAAACAAAGTTTGCATCTGAAGTATCTTCAGGACTGAGGCAACTTGTGGTAAAGGTGGACCAAGCTCTCATCATCACTCCTTGTCTTAGTATCTCCCATAATGCAAAACACATCTCCTTGCGGACATGTATAATGCTATGCATTAAGAGAAGGGCCACTACCCAGACCGGTTTCGACCTTTATTGAGGTCTCGTCAGTGGGAGCCAGACCCAGAGGTGGTGATACTAAGGCAGAAACAATGGAGAAGTCATATTTACCTACACGAGTTTCCCAAAGGTGTCTCACCTTATTATTAAATTATTCTGGATTTAGAGAAAGATGTTGGAAGTTTTTCACTTTGTTAGACTATAATAAATTTAGTTTAATCCTTTATCCAAGTGTAAGCAAACAAAGTTTGCATCTGAAGTATCTTCAGGACTGAGGTAACTTGTGGTAAAGGTGGACCAAGCTCTCATCACTCCTTGTCTTAGTATCTCCCATAATGCAAAGCACATCTCCTTGTGGACATGTATAATGCTATGCATTAAGGGAAGGGCTACTTCCCAGACCGGTTTTGACCTTTATTGAGGTCTCGTCAGTGGGAGCCAGACCCAGAGGTTGTAATCTTTCTCTAAATCCAGAGTAATTTAAAAATAAGATGAGATACCTTTTAGCAACTCGTATAGTTAAATATGACTTCTCCATTGCCTCTGCCTTAGTATCACCACCTCTGGATCTGGCTCCCACTGACGAGATCGCAATAAAGGTCGAAACCAGTCTGGGTAGTGGCTCTTCCGTTAATGCATAGCATTATAAATGTCTGCATGGAGATGTGCTTTGCATTATGGGAGATACTAAGACAAGGAGTGATGAGAGAGCTTGGTCCACCTTTACCACGAGTTGCCTCAGTCCTGAAGATACTTCAGGTGCAAACTTTGTTTGCTTACACTTGGATAAAGGATTAAACTAAATTTATTATAGTCTAACCAAGTGAAAAAAATTCCAACATCTAGGCTCATTTATTTCACAGAATCAAATACCACCCTCTTCCAAAATTAGCGCTCTTTGGGTACATGTGAGTTCTCTACATAAGCCAGAAAGACAGTTCTTTAGAAATAAGACTGAACGTTAAATGATTTGTATTGTCAAAAAAAAAAAAAAAAAAAAAAAAAATGCAGATTTATCTCAGCATACAATTATGAACAAATGAAACATTTTGCCTTTTGAAAATTTTTACTCATCCCTTACATATTTTGTCATGTAACTGCAAATATTCTCCTTCTCTAAATATTCATATGATCATTTAGGGACTCAAAGTAACATCCCAATCATAGTCTTCTGATATTTCATTTTTTTTTTTTTTTTTTTTGCAGAAAAAAAATTGAAGAATTACAGAAAGAAAAGAAAAACCTTCTTCACCAAGTAAAGAATATATAGAAATCTCTTATTTAATATGTTCAAACTTTAAAAGTTACGATTTATGTTAAGCATAAACTTTTGAGTATTTTGTTTGTATTTTGTTCAAGGAGGCCAAACACTTTGAAATCCATAAAGCTAAACGAAGAAAGTCTTTTTTGTGGCAAAAAAGAGTCATGTGGATTTATATATAATAATGTAATTTTGTTGTTGAGGTGATGGAGTGTAGAAACTTCAGTGATTCTAGATTCCATCATTTATTAACTCAGTTATTTAAATAATTGACTTAAGGTGTGTTTTGTGGCATCTATCAAATATCAATATTAAAATTACTTAAGGGACAAAAGATAGCACCTATACAAAAAGAAAAAAAAAATGAAAAAGGGAAACAAAAAAGAAAATTAACAAATAGTGATCTCTAACCAGTTTGACTTTTTTTAGTGTTAAAAGTGTTTCTAGGTGCTGTAGTATATCGTCAAGTGGTGGTTAATTTTGCAGGTCATTTCAGTAGATTCCAGATCACTTTTTCAAAAATATAGCAACACTGGTAGATGTCCAAAGCATGTGTATATATGAAGTGTCAATGAAGCTATTACACTTCATTGATGCTTTTGTTTGCTAGTTCTATTTTTCTAATTTCTTTTCACGAAGTGGGATCATACCCTGGAGACATTGTAGTTAGGAAAAACAACAGTGAATCCAACAGACACTATAAACAATATTCATAGAATAATAGTAATTAATTGGAGCTTTGTATGTGCTAAAGAGTTGCTAATAGACTCATGGTGGAGGGAATGACTTCTTAGCCTGCACAGGGAAAGGCAACATAGAGGTATAGAATCCTCTCATGGCAGAAAACTACCATATTAAGTGTGAGTAATATTGACTCCAGTAATACCAAGTTTTGTGTAATCTGTTTTGCATTCATATTGAAGAGACAATCTGATGTCAGTTGTACTGAAGAGAGGTGGGGGTACTCTGTCATGGGAGGTGGGGGATGCTTCTGTCCTTTTTACTTCTTTGACATAAAGTCTTTTTACTTGCTTTGACATAAAGACTCAGAATGGATGGTGTGTGAAATTCACCATTAGCTATTCTCTTTTTTTTTTTTTTTAATGGTAGACAGGATCCAGCCATTGAAGGGTACTTTCCCTTGCAGAAGCATATGCTTTCATCTTAAAATCAAATTTTGACTTGAATTGAGTACATGATATAGATGAAGTAGGGAACATCAGTCTGCATCCTATGCGTGAGTTTGTGGTGCTTTTCTCCTGGTAAATGTGTGTTAAGGAAGTAAACTTCTTGTCAAAAATAAGTCCAAGGAACTTGACCTCTGTTGCTACCTGGGATGATAGATGGTCCCAGCCTTCATTCTGGGTTAGAATGAAGAGTGAATATTCATAGTAATTTTCATTTCTTTGCTATGTACACAACAAAGGTGTACACAGCAGAGATAAACTGTAGATTCAAATATACAAACATTATTTAAGAAAAACATGACAAGTTTGAAAATAAGAACCAACCCCTGGAGATTCATTGGCAAATCCCAAAGAAAACATTGATTGATTCAGCTACAGTGGCATGGTAACAAGAAGAGAAAAATCAGAACTCTGTGATGGACTCAAGAATTAAAGAGATCAAGGAAAAGAAGAAAGCATATCAAAAGTTACTGGCAAGTAAGTCAGCACATGCTCTATGAGAACACAGAGAATAATGTAAGAAAGCAAACTACTTTAGTAAGAACATAGGGGGGAAAATATCAGGAAGGTGATAAAACATTCCTAGAGGCTATTGACGAGGCTTGGAAATTGTAGGGAAGAATAGTGTAAAGGCGGGGGGGGGAGTACTCTGTCATACAGCTGATGATACATGTGACGTGAAAACTGAAGATATTCTAGGTATCTGGAGTAATTACTTTGAAAGACTGCTAAATGTGGCACCATTTTGGTTGAAAATGCTCAGCTGGAATGCAATCAGGAATACATATTGATACTTGAAAAAGCCATCAAAACCTGACATGGAGAAAGGCAGCTAGTGTAAATATTATAGTAGATGATATTCAACCAGAAATGCTCAAATATGGAGGTATAAAATTTTTACAGTAGCAACCTGCATAATTCAAAGAGCCTGATCAGTAGGCCGAATTCTGGATGATTGGAGTAGAGCTCTCATAGTACCCAATCTATAAAAAAGAGGAATAAAATTGAATGTGAGAATTACAGGGGAATATCCCAATTGAGTGTTCCAGATAAGATTTATGCAAGAATAAATGAACAGAGATTAAGAAAATCTGTGAATGGGGAAACTTAGAGAAAAAGAATTTACAAGCAAGACAAACAGTAAGTAGCCAGGATCAGATTTTCACATTCAGAGAAATAGTTGAGAAATCATGGGAATATAACATGAAACTGTATTTAACTTTTATAGTTCTGCAAAAGGCATAATTGGCAAAACTTTTTTCCTTCAACTGCTTTGATACACTTTCTATTGAATCAGAACTTGGTTCAACACCATGGGTGAACACCAACCATGGTTCAACACTGACTTCTGTGGATGTCATCTTGTCCTCTTTCCACTCTTCATAAATTAAAAAATTCTATATACTGGCATCCTGTATGACCTTTTCAGAAGTTTAGAGGTGTATCATATTGTCCCCCTTTCTCCTGTTTGCTAGTGTCTGCATTCCACACATTCTCAATCTATCCTACATTTTGCAGTCTCGATATCATCTTAACACACTCCTTTGTGCCCTTTACACTGTCTGCATTATCTCAGCAACCAGGAGACCAG
The DNA here is from genome assembly GCF_054136105.1 of Typopeltis vanoorti. Taxonomy (NCBI): domain Eukaryota; kingdom Metazoa; phylum Arthropoda; class Arachnida; order Uropygi; family Thelyphonidae; genus Typopeltis; species Typopeltis vanoorti. The sequence continues at coordinate 140,411,695 of NC_143552.1, forward strand.
ATCTGTCACAATAGTGCAGGTGACATTGTATCAAGACCTTGTAAAGAAGCAAAATGACTTCTTATCATACATGCCAATGTTTCAGAATTGCAGATATCCTCTGAATTGTATTTGTAATCTTTGCTATATGACTACTAAAATACCATAGCCTAATTAGTTTCTTCCAGCATAAACTTGCCAATAATATGCCGTTGGATATCTCAGCACACCCAAGTGCATAACTTTACATTTACTGATTTCTCTGAATGACTGATTTCTCTTCAGTCCCTATTGCAAGATTCATTTTATGCAACAGTTCAAATGATTCCTTGTTATACTCCTGTTTCCTCATTCATTGTAGAGGTAACATTGAGCTCCATGTTGCATACATAGGTCGATAGCTCATAATACCAGTATCGTCTTTGCATCCTTTCTGCAGCTTCTTTATCCACTCCAAACCCAGGACCAAATCTGCACACAGTACTTCAGGTGTCAAGGTATCAATTTCCAGGTCTCGAAGCCTTGTAACTTCCTTATCCTCATGTATCAGTGTTTATTTCAACATTGCACTTTGAAATTTTTGCTGTGTGAGCCTTGAATTTCAAATTCCTATCCACCATAAATCCAAGATCCCTAGCCTCATCAGTTTCTCATAACATAATCCCACCAATATAATATGCCATTGGATATCTCATTATGCCAAAGTGTGCAACTTTACACTTACTAACATTGAATTGATAGCCATTATCATTTGTCCCCATTCACATTAAATCCTGCAGATTCACATCCACCATATACCATTTCTTGTATCTGTCTGTCAATCACCCACTTATCCAAGTTAGTAGTTTATTTTCCAGTCCCATATTTGCTAGTTTATGCAATAGTCTTCCATGTGGTAGTCTATCAAACGCCTTAGCAAAGTCCAATGGTATCATAGTGCATCCATTCCCTTTATTCAACTCACCCGTAACATTATTATAAAATATGAGCAAATTGCTAACATTTCACTTCCCTTTAGTAAAACCATGCTGTTCCTTGCAAAGTACAGTTTGTTTGTCAACCCATTTCTGTGTGTGAGTTCTTATAAACTTCTCTGAAATCTTTACAACTACTCCAAAGATACTGACAGGTCGTTAATTACACACACACACACACACACACACATCCAGGTTTTGCATAACCCTTGTACAATGAACTATCATACATTCTTTCCAATTACTATGGGATCTTTCCTGAGCTGAGACACAAATTATACAACTAGTTATAAAGGATCTAAGCAGCTCATCTGAACATTCCTTTAGCATATGTGCTGATGTACCATCCATTGCTACTTTTGAATTCTTATTCAGGTTATGCAACAGCTCTAGAATGCCCTTCTCATGCACCTGTCTCTTTATGTGCACCATGCTGCATACTCCAGGTTGATAGATCTTAGTGAAACGAGTGCTCATAATTTGAACAGCCACATCGGTTTCTGTCGTGTGAATTCAGGTGCACCATCTGCATTAGGTAAAGTTATTCTTTCACATTCATTCATTCTTTTACTTGTAGCATGGCAATAAAATTCTTTTGGATGGCCTCTAGCCTGCATAGCTATTTTCTTTTCATACGCTGATTTTGCTGTCCATACAATACTCTACTCATAACTTTTTCTTGCCTGAACTTTATATATTCCACTTCCATACTCTCACCCTGATTCTTTTTCGAACTCTAGGGACACATTCATATACATCATTTAAACATCTTTTCATATCTTATCTTGCATTGCTGCTCTCCTTCCCATTCAAGTAATTGATAACATGGGACCGAACATAGCATTCTCTTGAGTTTTTCATAATTTCCAGTTTTTTACTTTAGCATTTAACTTTTCCTAATTAAAGCATCCATTAGCTACTTTCCAGGTCAGTATGGCATAATTACTGTCACCATCTCGTAACAAAACAGTCACATTCTTAACTGATAATTATTCTGATGCTATGATCAAAACTGACACTCATTGACCTCAAGTTCCTTCTTTCACATGCAGCTTGAGAAAACTTTCAAAACCTCTCAATTCTTCTTCTTCGTTAATCACATAAGTTTTTTCCTGCCACCTAGTCAATGTTTGGATAATTTAAATCATCCATAATGATTATTTGTTTAGTACCCATCAGGGTAATTTGACAATGCATTTCATCATCCTCAGCAACTGAATCCCCATCTCTCTATCAACACCCCCTCCAATATATTTCATCCTGTTAGCCTCCACTTCACATCACACATAGCCTCAAACTCATGCTACATGAAACATTATTACTATTATCACTGTCATGAATTTCTGCCCTAGGTGAACTCAAATCATCTGATATCATTAGTATCACCTCCTCTTCTTTTCTGTCCTTAGTGAAAATTCCACATCTTTGACACTCAATTCCAGTTATTACATCTTACTCTGAAAACCAAGGTCCAGTAATGCCAGTAATTTTAGGCATATTCACCAAGGCAACAGACCCAACCCCTTTTTCCCTAATGCTGTTCACTGTTTTTGCATAGACATAAGAAGTTACTTCCTGGCTTTTTGTATACTTTAGCCTGCATGGCCCAGTTGCACAACTATCTGTTTCCTGTCCCCACCCACACACACACTCAATAAGTCCAAAGCCAATGTGTATAGGTGCAGTGTGTATGTACAAGTTCACCTCAGATTCATACCTATGCTCATTATATTATCATCACTTTTGCATACCTTAGCTGATGGTCTAGTTATCTTAACTCTGGTCTCAACCCAATAAATAATTTCTTTACACTGCTCATATTAAATCCATTCAAATGCAAGTATTAAATTCTTATACGAGTCTTTTCTACCATCCAACTCACTCCACACATCCAGAAACTCACACCCATTTCTTCTACACAGCCTGCATGCCATTCTTTCCTTATTTTTTTGCATTTCTTCAGCAATCCTTTTGTATCTCACTGTATTCATTGCTATTGAAATCGTTTGTTTTTACAAGCATTACTATCTCTTTCTTTTCTATTTTTTGCTTGCATTCTTCACATCCTTAAATTGCTTTCTCAGAAAGCAACTCAGATGTCGTGACTCCATCATCAAGTTCATATTTAATGAGTTAATGAGCAAATCACCATACTACATTATTTCTTTTTTTCATGCATTCTTCTTGACTTACTATATTAATCACTAATATCTTATTAACTGGTATGCTTTTCTGTCCTTTAGTTTTCTCCTTATTTTTCTTACCTTAGGTTTTCTAAATGCTTTGACTTTTCTAACTTCCATGCTCATCATCTGATACAGTAGCCCCCCCCCCCCAATCCATCTACAGGGGATATGTTCCAAGACATCCTGCAGATACCTGAAACTGTGGATAGTACTGAACCCTATATATGCTATGTTTTTTCCTATACATACATGCCTATGATAAAGTTTAATTTATAAATTAGGCACAGTAAGAGATTAATAACAATAACTAATAATAAAATAGAACAATTAAAACAACATACTGTAATAAAAGTTATCTAAATGTGAATGGAATCTTAGCAACCTCATCATACGTTTTTTTTTTAATTATTATTATTTATTTATTATTTTATGAAGTCAAGAACTTTCACCTTTTTCACTTAAAAGGAAGCACTTGACGGCTTCTCTTTGGCATATTCGAATTGCCAGTATCATTACTCTTACACTTTGGGGCCATTATTAAGTAAAATAAGAGTTACTTGAACACTGACAATCAATCTGATAACCAAGAACTACTCAGAACAGCTCACAATTAAAATTTATGAATTGTCTATTACTAAAAGAAAAAGACATATGGCTTCATTTTGGCAATGTACAATTACATAAGCAAAGTGGATATTAGATCCAACATTATTTCAAAGCCTAATGTTTGTAGAAACTATGAAAGTTTCATAAGTTGACCTGAGAGCTTAAGAGAGTACAATCCTCGAGTTGCCTTAGCTATTTAAGTCAAGTAGTGCAAGCTAAGGCAACTCGAGGATTGTATTCTCAGGTCAACTTACAAAACTTTCATAGTTTCTACGTTTGGCTTTGAAATAATGTTGGATCTAATATCCACTTTGCAGATGTAATTATGAATTGTTTATTTCTGTAATTTTGCATTTAATATTTTGGGGCCGGGGTTGACTGTGGATAACTGAAACTGCAGATAAGGGGGACTTCAGTAATTTGTTTTATCCTAAAAATTTGATATGTCAAATTATTTTCTAAACCTTAATTTGTATCATCAGTATCAGTGGCTAACCTAAATACCAGATGAGAACCTTTGTTCAGTGGAACAAAGGTTCTCATCTGGTATTTAGGTTAGCCTTTTCCTTTTGATGCTGCTCTGTTGTTCTATGGGTTTTATGGTTCATTGGACATCCACAGATGCCGTATGGTCACTCTGATGCTCAGTGATGTGCCACACAGGAACAGCAATTCAGTTTAGCAGAGAGAGTGTGTGCTCGATGTACTAAAGTCAATGGTGTCAGATTTTTGACAATTATGGTGGTATGAAGAGGATGAATGCAAAGTGTAATATGTGTTTTCTTTCTGAATACTGAGAAGTGAAGCTACCATCTATTTGATGAAGTAATAGGAGATCTAAAAAGGCAATCCAATTGTAATTGTTCTCTTCTAACTTAAGAATGAACTGGATCATGCCAAACTGTGAAAACATCATCAACATATCTGTACCATAAGGATGGCTTAGGAAGGATGCTATTCAGTATACATTGTTCAAATCTTTCCATAAAGTAGTTAGCAGCTAGTGTGGGAGAAAGAGGACTACCCATCAATGTGCCTTCAATTTGTTTGTTTTGGCATGTGAAGTAGCCAGAATGAATGACAAAGTCAAATAGGCTGAATACCATTGTTGAACCGGTTTCTATTCTTGTTGTTTAATTTAAAAGTCATACTGAAGATAACATTGATGCTAAGGTGAAAATTTTTTACTAATAAAAATATATAAGTTCATCCATTTTGTGTTATTTATTAATTATTATGTCTTATGCTCCGATATATCAAGTTAAATTATATCATGTTGTGTAACCTTTAAATGAAAGACAGAACTAATCTTACAGAAAATATTCTTGAAAATGTTAAAATTGTCTTTTCAAAGTAATACCTTTATAGTCTTCTTCCTCACTATATGATCTAAGTTATGTTTTTATCTTACAAAAAAAAAAAAAAAATCAATATTGATCTATTTATACGTATTAAAACTGATTTGTATGGAATTTGTAGATGACAGAAATGGATAAAAAATTGAGAGAGAAAAATCAGGTCATTGAATCCTTGCAAGAAAAGCAAAATTCTCGACCTGAACTACGACTGCAAGCAGAAATAAATATTTTGAATATGGAAAAGGTACTATATTTTGTTTTATATAATATGCTATACACTGTTAAAAGAAAATATAAAAATAAAGATTTTATGTTAGTTACTGATTAAATTGATTTGTAGCTCTTATATTTGGAATGTGTATATAGTACAAATTAATTTGAAAAATCCTAAAAGGATTTAAAAATATATACAATGCATTTAAACCGGCTATTATTGTACATAAGGAAAGTTTATTTGGGTTTAAAATATTTTATATTCCAATCTAAATTTTTATTTAAAATGTAATGCACAGTTGATTTTCTTCATTAGACTGAGCTTTACAAGAAGCTTGAATCAGCTAAAGTATCAAAACAGCAGTATAAACAGCAGTTGACACAAGCATTAAGACAGATCTCTATCCTGCAGCAGCGTTTACGAGCCATGGAGAAGGCAGAACTCGTCAGGAAAAATGAGGAACTTATAACGCTCCACCAATGTGTCTGGGCTGCAGAGGAGCAAGGAACTCTTCAATTAGACAGACAAGTTTTAGCAAAATTTCAAGAACAGGTAGACAGGTAAGTATTTTATATATATTTTAGATAAAGTTATTTCATAAGCAGCAACAATGTAGGAATGAATGCATCTTTTACAAATATGACTGAAATAAAATAATAGTCTGAAAATATTGTTCCCAATTCTGTAATTTAGAATACTTTTTACTTTTGGAAATGTAAAATTCAGGAATTTGTCTTAATTTTTATAATATTAAAAAAAATTCACTTTTTATATCCAAAAAAAAAATTAATTATATAATATATTAAATCTGTTTCTTAGCTTAAAGGCACTGCTATCCAGGATACACAATCCACCATCAGCAGTATCTGGAAGTTCATCTGATAGTTCCCCAACATCTTTAGAAGTTACAACTGCTGCTAGTACAGTTGTTATGAATACAGCAACAACCGCTGACTATACAGCCACTACTAGTACAACCACTAACACAACTTCTACTATTCCCGGAAATATTCCATCTTCATCTTTAAGTTCATCTAATAGAGATGAAAAAATTAATGAATATGTTCAAAAGCTAATTAAAAAAAGGGATATGCTAATGAACACTGGTGATTATTCAGAACAAGATAAGGTTATTGTTGAGTTTAATGATCATATACGTAATATACAAGAATCTTTAAATAAGAGATAGCATTAATAAAATGATTTTACATTATTTTTGAATGAATTCTGTCTTTAAACACTTGAACTTGTTTTCAATCCTGTTATACATATATATATATACTTTAATCATTACCTTACCTTCTCACCTTTATTAAGGGGATTCTTTCTTACATATTTCTGGATAACAAAAATGCAAACTGAAAAATTAGATAATAGTATAGAACTAGTGATTTGAAGAATAGTGATATAGGTATATGTCATCAATGTAGTAAAGCATTAGCATGAAGATAAAAAAAGTTTGTATTGCAATACTTCCTGTAGAATATATGTATTGTTTTAGGCTTTTTTTTTTTTATTGTATAGTTGGAAATTCTCATTTTTTTTATTGCGTGTGTGTGTGTGTATATATATATATATATTTATTTTATTTATTTATTTATTTATTTTTAATATTTCTGCTGAAGCAATGAAGTATCGGAACCATATTATAGCAGTATTGGATTTTCTTGTTTTATTTTCCCTTAATTTATAGCAATGGGCCATAAGTCAACACTACTGCAAATTCATAAGCCTGATAAGTTCTTGCTTGATTTGTATATAATTTCCACCAAATACTTGTAATCCACTGTCAAAAATTGTTATACTGAATGGATAATCATATTCAGTATGCCTTGCTCACCTGTTAACACAATTTGTGAGAGTTCAGAAAGTGCCTCCCTTTTCCCTAAAGTGTACAGTCAGAAATTATGTTATCATATTTCAATTTCATTGGAATGGCATAATAAACATGTTGCTTATATTAAATATAAGTACAGTAGACCTCTGCTTTTCTGACTTAAGTGGTTCCTGAAAATTATCATAAATTGAACCTTAATTTCCCAGATTGAATTATAATAATATAATGTAAATTTCTTATTTATTCTTTGAATTGGTGCTTAGTTTTGAATGAGACAACTGAAACTTGGTGTCAATTTCAGTTCAGATTCATGAAGGCTTAAAATTTCATGGTTCTCTTTGTTATTGCTTTCAACTTCTTTTAGGATTTTGTATTCTGAAATTTACTTTTCTTCTTTCCATACATTTTTGAGAGCACATATATTTACTTTTAAATTAAACTAACAATAAATGAAGAAGGAGATAAACTACAAAAGTTTACTTCCAACCCCACTGCAGACTAATGCCTTCTGCATCTGTGAAGTGGGTGTGACACAGTGATGGGTTTTTAAAATGCAGATATCATCCTTATCATCAATTTTTCTAATATGTACCTCCCAAGGGTGTTCAGGTTACTATCACAGCACTATATGATTGTTTACATTATTATTAATCTCCTATCAGCAATTTTCCTCCTAATCAATCTATTACTTATGAGCATTCCTTCCCATATTGTCATATCTAACATTTTGTACTTCTAAAGCACTTCTGACCAAATCAATCCACCTAGACCTTGGTCTTACTCTGGATCTCTTTCCTGCCATCTTGGCATCAAACACCTGTTTTGCTAACCTTTCCTCACCCATTCTATTAAAGTGGCCATACCACCTCAGATTAGCTCTGTTGACACATTCTTGAATGCTAATAATGTCAAGTTCCTTTCTAATATCTCCATTTTTAATATGATTCTGCCATTGATGCCAGATATATATATATATATACACACACATGCACACACAATATTTTGTGTCATAAAAGTTATTAGATAAAAATTAATCCATGCTGATTCTCTTATTAGAAATCATGCAAACTAGATAAAGCATTTTATTCTCAATTGTATGCATTGGTCAGTTAGGCAGCAGTCTACTGTCGAAGTATACACATACCAATTGCTTCATTTCTGTAGCCAGCATTTCATAAAGTGATAATGGGAAATTTTTACAAGTTGTAAAAGGAAGTGTGGGGAAAGTTCATAAAGTGGGAGTCTACTGTATTCAAGTAATGCTCTCTCTCTCTCTGCTTCTTTCATACACCATCATTGTCATGGTTTATGATGGCATTAACTATAAATTGATGTTAACAGAAAGAATTTTTAATTTATCAAAAAAAAATTACTTTTCCCTAATTTAAAATATTAACTTTGCCATTCATAAATAAATAAAGTTATATCTGCTCTAGTGAAGAAATATCTTTAGATTAAAAAGAAATAATGATAACTGTTTGAGCATTTCAGTGAAGGAAAAAAAAAGATTAGAAAATAAATTTTTTGTATGTTTAAATTCTAATTTATAAGAACCGTCTAAAAATTGGAAATTGATATAAATGTATATCAATTCCCAGTTTTTATCCAACAGAGGATTAAAAAAATAACTACATCATAAAGGTGTGATGAATATTAGTCTAGTGTGCCTTTTTTAATAGTTTCATTCATATACAAACTCAGGTTGTCAGTATGCTGTGATAAAGTTCTGATAAAAACTGGATCTGAGGCAATTTTTTTTAAAGCATCCCTCCCCCCCCCTCTCTCAACTTTTCTAAACAAACTAAAATTCAAAAAAGTCTGTGATTGTGGTTTTCTTCTATAAAATGATTTGAATATTTATGTACATGTAATCATCACCATGTGAATCACTTTTGAAGTGAAATGTTTAAAAACCTAATGAATGAATCATAGCCACTATAATGATTGTGTGTGTTTATTATCCCCCCCCCCCCATAAATATTGCAGTGAATATAACATAGATAAAATCCTCTTTGGGGTTTGGTTTGATGTTCTTTTGTAATTAATAATATTCACAAATTTGCTATTGAACCAGCAATAAAAGATATTCAAGTTGTAGTGATTTTCTTTCTATCCCTTGAATGGATATCAAAACAATATGGTTGACGCTAACTAAACTCGAAAAAACCACAGGAATAGCCTACTGAAGTAGATAGTTTCCTATATTGAATTCTTTCAGCATAGCACTGTTTTTGTGAGTCTTTGGTTGGACTTTTCAGTAGTTTGTTATTGTGGTGTTTGCTATAGTGAGAGCTAATAAAATATAGTTCCAGATTTCTTGTTTTGAAATATGTAAAAGCTGTTATCAATTGAGAAATTATCATAAAATAGAATAGCTTTAATCACAGTAGTTTTCACAATAACTTGAAAGTACTTGAAAAGAGAAAAGGAATGTTGTTGTTGTAAGCCATCATTTTTGTCTGTTGAATGGCATTTAAAAAATAACATATATGAGAAGTGTTCAATACCAAAAGAAGTTGCCTGGATTTGAGATCAGAAGTGTAAGGTGAATGTTGAATGCATTTGACTCTTTTGAATCAAACGGAACAACAGTATTATTATTATTATTCGTGACACCTCCAAGGAGTCCGAAGACTCATCGCGGGAGGACACCTACTGTACAACTCTCTGTCTCCACTACTACGCAGAACCTCCACTACCAATCACCTACATCAACGCCATCCATTGCCCACAATCACCACCACAGCTAGTATTTTTTGTCTGTAAATTGTGTGTGTTCTAAAGGGCTGATTTGTCTGTATGCGGGATGAAAAACCCAAGTTTCCAGGAGGAAAAACCCTGCTACCTCCGTATGAGATCGGCTAACTCACCTTCAATCAAAAAAGTCCATATAAAAATTCCTCCCGTCATGACGAGAATCAAACTTAGGCCTTTTCTAATTGAAGAGCACAATGTACTGTCATTCTTCCAATTGCACTACGGAGGCGTTATATTGATAGATGTAGTCTTGTATTATCATAATGTACATCATCTTTTGTCCACGCAGTTAGCCTAGTGGCTTTGCGCTTTGCAACCATATGCCTGTGGAAGGAGTGTCCTAGGTTCGATTCCCGTCAACGACGTGAGGAGCTCAAGCCAAGCCAAGTTAGCCGGTCTTGGGCATGGACAGCAGGATTTTTCTGCCAGTTTATCTGGTGCTTTTCATCCCGAAAGCAGGCAAACCGGTCCGAGGACACACGGACTATAGTCAGGAATACTGACCCAGCCATAGGTCTGATTCATCAGCCTATGCCGGTTCCGGAGCCCGGATAAAATTTGGGGAGGACTAGATGGTACCGTAAACTCCCGTATAAAGGGGGAATGCTGTATCATCACACGGAATTTATTTTTTATTTATCATCATCTTTTGAGATTTTTTTTGCTATATACATAATTATGATTGGGTCTCCATAATAGAATGACAGTAATGTCCTATGACTAAATGTTGCTTTCACTCTGTGCATATACACCATCTTTGAACATCAAAGAAAATTATATTTTATTTTGTCACAGATCTACCAGAAGGATATATTATCTTCATTAAAATTGCATAATTTGTGGTTTCAGCATGGTTATCCTGAAATTCTCTTCCAGGCATTAAACATCCATTCCTATTTTTGCACTACATAGCTTTTGTAGTCTTTACAGTTCTGAATATTTCGAACCCATTTGTCAGGATACCTGATCTGTTTCCATCCAGTATTTGATTTGGTAAAAGTAACTGAATTATTGGCAATATTTTCATTGTTTGAATCAGAGGATGAATCTGAATAAATATGAAAATGTTTCTTTGAATTGAGGGTTCCGACTATTGGAGGATCACTAAAATAATAATAATAATAATTATTATTATTATTTCATGACGCCTCCAAGGACTCATCAAGGGAGGACACCTACTCTACAACCCTGCATCTCCATCATCTACACCAATGCCATCTACTGTTTACTACCACAAGTATTTTTTGTCTGTAAATTGTGTGTGTCCTAAAGACCGATTTGTCTGTATATGGAATGAAAAACCAGAGTTTCCAGGAGGGAAAAGCCTTGCTAAATTAATTCGCAATAATAATTACTGGCTACCTTTCTTTTACACCCATAAATTTTATTTCATATATAAAACAATGTACTTTTACAATTAATAGGATGTTTTTGGTTTAACATCTCACAAAGTAATATGTAAAAACATGTTTAAAATCAATTAGTCAAGCACAAATCTCAAATACTACAAGTAAATTTCAAAGTACACATCAGTTATGGATAACTGTTAACAGCAAACTGAAATTAATCAGAACGGCTTCTGAAATATATAAACTATTATTCAGAAACCATGTGAGGTTTTGCCATTTCATCGTGATAAATAGAATTACGGAAATTAGTTGTTTGGTTTCTGAAAAGTTAAGCACTAGTCATGTTCTTGTATACTAAAATTAAGAAATTTACTGAACATAGAGTTTGGCTTCTGAAAGGCTCATATGTGCTTAAAAAAAGCGATTATTGTTTCACAAAGTACTCTATAAGAATTATGGAATTTGCATGAAATAATGTTCAGTTTTGGCTGCTGCTAATGTGAGCTTATTGTTACATCAATGAGTGATCAACTGATTGATGTTGGTACAAATTTAAGACTAAATAGGTCAATCTCGTACAGAGATGGCGGTATTTTCAAGTTTCCCAGAAACTTTTTTTTTTCCCACAAAACATGCAAACCAGCCAGAACATGTGCAATTAACAGATATAATATGCATATTTATCTCGCTCTTTGCCAAGGTAAACAACCCAAGTTTCTGGATGGATTTGGTTAGATGTGAATTACAGCTGAAGCAACTAAGGCTGTAACTCACACCAAACTATATCCTTCTAGAAACGTGAGTTGTTGAAATAAGCAAAGCCTAGAGAACATATGCAGTTAACAGATGTACTGGCCTCATAGTCTTGGTTACTGTGAGTGTAACACTTACCAAACCAACAAAAATAGGCTATTTTTGTCACTTGCTCCATATCAAGGCATTTGCAAGTAGCTCCTGTTTGTTTTTCATTGAACTTCACATTATCTGCTTTTATTGTATACAGGTTCGGCTTGTTTTCTTGCTTTGGAAACAAATCATTTTGGTTAATATTTTTTTTTTCCTATTTATAAATACTTAGAAAACCAGAGTGTAACTTTGAAATCTTCTTGGGAATTATCCATACTTGCATTCCATTCTCCTTCATTGAATAAAACTATATAATTTGCAAACACATATAATGTTTCAGAGAATAATATTCTTGTTCTAGTTCATTGACATTTACAGATTAAACTCTCTTGAACTCCTGTTGTGATTGGATTTTCTTCATTGCATGTTCCTTTTATTTCTGTGATTATGATTCTTTTGTAAATAGGTTTAGAAACAATCATGCAATTTTCTTCTGAAGTTTTCCAAGTAGTATTTCATGGCTGACTTTTCAGAGGATGTATTTAGGTCTAGATTCAGTTTGCTGCCATGTTCACATTTTGCTTGTGCTTTGTGTGAAGTTTTTCATGATACTGATGCTAAATTTTTCTGTAACGCTGCTAAATTAGATTGCCCACAGTATTTCTTCGTGATTTTTTTCTACTACACTAAATATTATTTTTGGCTGGTAATTTTCCTATTCTCATATTCTGATCTAGATCCACTTTCATAAATAGGATTAATGATACCATGTTTAAAATCTTTCGAATAATACCTGTATTGATGCTTAAGTTTATAAGTTTGACAATTATATTGATCTTTGTTAGTATTCTCTGGCATGCGCTTTGATGCACTGTTCAGTAGATTTCTTGTCTGTCTGTCCTTAGTATGTGGGATCTTGTAGTTCGACGAAAGGAGTAAGCACTGATTTAATTTTATACTCCTTAAAGATTTTGACATTTATTGAAATATAAGAAAAGAGTAATAAAATCTTTGACTTCCTCATCACTGGAAGTATGCTGAGCCTATTGGTTTTTAAGGAGTCTAGAGATAGTATCCTTTTTTTTATAGCCATTTTGTAGGAAGGTATGTTGTTAGAAATTGGATTGGCTAGAAGACAGTGAGCTCTTGTTCAAAGTATTATGATAATTTCTAAATTTTGAGGAGGTTTGTAATGGTGAGAAGTGGTATGCTAGTATCTATTAGTATGAGTTGGTTTTCTGAAGATTGAGATTTTTAATTTTTCAGGTCCTTTAGTTACTTTTAAATCCAAGGAAAGAAGCATACCATTAGACTCTACTTCACTGGGTAGATCACATGTTGGAATGTTAGCTGTTGAAGTGGTCTAGAAAATCAAAAAGTAATTGTTGCCTATCGCTCCAAATGCATAGATATACCTCTTCCTGTTTTAGGTTTGAGAAGTTATTTTGTGTGTGTGTGTGTGTGGGTTATGATAGATAATTTGAATGAGAGTAATTGAGTCTTTAGTGGCACTTATGACATACTATAAAACAAAAACTGAAACATGCAGACTCAAGAAGTTAAATAACATGTGTTATTAAATCAAATATTTTGATCTGAATCTAATAGATCATCATCAATGAGTAGACATTTCAAACAAGGTAGAATAACAACAATAGATTTCAAAAGATGCAGTATGGTGCAAAAGTACATGTGCCATGGATCGTGAAGTGTAATTAAAAATAAAAAAAAACTGCTTGTAAATTAGTTATAAGCAGTAATTTGTTTTGCTTTCCAACTCTCTCAAATTTGATGTAAAGAAAGATGGTCATATGATTTGAGTTGGGGTAATGAAGTGGCATTGGTATAGTAGATGAGTGAGTCTTAGACCAGAAGATTCTGTGTTCGTGGCAACTCTGTGCTATACTAGACTAGGTTTCTCAGGCTTATTATAGGTGATATAAGATTAGTGTTCCTGCAGCCTTTTCTCAACATTTGATGAAAGTAAAAGAGATAGCCCTCACAAGAAACTAGGTCTAGCACAGCATGGAGTTGACACTGACTACAGAATCTTCCTATCTAAGATTTGTCTACTACACTGTTGCCACTTCATGAGCATTTGTTCAAAGAGAGTGTTGAAGTGCTACTACATTGCCCCAACTTGAAACCATAATGATTGTCTTCCTTTACCTAAAATTTGGGAGAATCTTTTTCTTATCAGTTACAAGTATAGTGTTTTAAATCACATCTCGTAATGTACTGTACTGTATTGCACCTAGTACTTAGCTTGCATCTTTCATCAATGGAATATAGTTTGATTTTGACCATTTATTTCCTTTTCAGTTTCCTGGGTTTTTATGCTATTCCCTCTGTTTTTCTATTTTTACTCCATAGTTGTTGAACTTTTTTTACTAATTTCCTGTCATTGGTTTGATTTTTAGTTTTTACATTTTTCATTTAGTTGTATAACATTACTTTTTCATTTAGTCCACATTTCATTTCATAGTTTTATTAGATCTATCATTTCTCATGCTACTCAATCAATAAATAAAAATCACACTCTTGATGATTTTTATTTATTAACAGAAGAGCTTAATTTCTTGCTCTCTGAGTGAGCATTTCCATAGTACTGTCATGTGGAATTTGCACTTAAGTTGAGAATGGCAATTTTTCCTGGCATTAAATTCCATCTATAGTGCAAGGAACTGTAAAAGGTTTTGCTGCTTGATTACAAAGTAAATTACAATAAATAATAAATTATATTCTTTTAATCCATTACCCAAGCATAAGCAATAAAGTTTGTGTGGGAAATATTTTCACAACTGGACTACTTGTACATAGAGGCTGTGTTGACTTCACATCAGCTGCCTCGGTATTCCATAATGCACAGCAACTTCCTTTTAGATGTGTATATTGTTGTGCATTATGGGGAGGGTCACTATCCAGACCAAGGAAAATAAACTGAGACTAAATCAGTACAGAATCATATATTATTTTTTATTTTTTCCATACACAGACAGCAGAATGATGTATCACAGTATTGTTAAAATATTCTGGATCAGAGAGAGTTGTAGAAAGCTATATCCCCCCCCTCCCCACTTGGTTACAAAGTAAATTATAATAGACAAAAAATTATATTCTTGTTTTAATCCAAGCAGAAGAACTTTCTACAATTTTCTCTGATCCAGAATATTTTAATAATATGACGATATTCGATTCTATTATATTATATTTTGCTGTAGTACAGGGTAATTCTAAATTATTGTCGGGATTAACATGGCCTATGATTTTATAGAAACGTAATAAAACTGCTTACAGAATATGAAAGTGTAACTCAAAAAATTTTATTACCTATAGAATCGATACTGCAGAATGTTAAACATCTTAGCACGTAAGATGTCCAAACAATAATCAATTTCCCTCCAAGTGTTCTCCATCGTTTGCAATGTAACTGTTTCTATTGCAGCAACAATTCTGGTCTTCAGTTGTTCATTGAAGAGGTCACAGAGGTTTGGTAAACAATGTCCTTCACTCCCCTCAGGAAGAAATCAAGCAGTGTAATATTGGGTGAGCACAGAGGCCATGGAATCGGTCCACCATGCCCAACCCAGCACCTAGGAAAATGCATCTCAAGAAATTCATGATAAGAGTCCAATATGGCAGTGCTCCATCTTGCTGAAACACTACATTTGGCTGATGATCTACCAACTGGGGTAACACATACAGCTATGACGATTTGCCTTCCTTGATATGCAAAACTTTACTTCATCACTAAATATCCATTTCCATAGGTAATTTTCATCAGCTTTGACTTTTGACAAAATGTCTTGGGCAAATTGGAAACAGCTGTTTATCATTCAGCTGTAAAGCCTGCACAATCTGTAGTTTGTAGGCACAGAGTTGAAGGCGGTTATAAACAACCATCCAAACAGTCGTTTGTAGTATACCTAACCACAAAGAAGCTCATCTAGTTGATTTTTGCGGGCTTCGATAAAATGCTTCCAGGATTCGATCAACATCTTCCTGCGAAGTGCTCAGTCTTCCCACTCCTTTTTGGTGCTGAACCCTACCTTACCTTACCTATTCTCTTCGCTCCCTGCGGAGCATAGGGCCTCAACCATTGACTTCTATCTTATTCAATGCTTCTTTTTTGATCTCTTTCCAGGAATGTCCCAGCTGTCTTGCCTCTGTTTCTAGTACTCTTCTCCATGTTATCCTGGTTCTACCTCTTTTCCTCTTGCTTTGGGGATTCCATTCTAGTGCAATTTTTGCTATTTCTTTATCTGGGTTGTGTGACCTATCCAGTTCCATTTTCCTTGAGTGATTTCATTTCTGATGCTGGTTTGACCTGTTCTCTCCCAAAGTTTTATGTTTGTTATTTTATTTGGCCAGTATATTCCTAGTATCTTCCTCAAGCATTTGTTTATGTAGACCTGTATTTTATTTATGTTTTCCTTTGTTAGTGACCATGTCTCAGCTCCGTATAGTAAAACTAGTTTAACAGTAGTGTTGAAGAGCCTAATTTTGGTTTTTAATTTTATTTCTTTGGACCCCCAAATTTTTTTCATCATATTGAATGCAATCTGTGCTTTCTGGATTCTATTTTGTATGTCCTGTTTGGTTCCTCCTTGTGTGTGCTGATCACTGATCCCAGGTAGATAAAGTTATCTACCTGTTCCAGTGTTTTCCCTAGTATTTCAAAGACTAATTCTTGTTTGGGGTTTATCTTCATCACTTTAGCTTGTTATGATTTATTTTCAATCCATATTTATTTGATTCCTGGTTTAAATTATCTATTTTCTTTTGGAGGTGTTGATGTTTTTGTGCCAAAAGGCATATATCATCTGCAAAATCCAGGTCACTGATTTTATTTGACCATCCCCATTGAATGCCAATTCTTTCTTCAGATGTTTTCCTCATCACCCAATCAATAACAATCAGAAAGATGGTCGGGGATAGTATACATCCTTGTCTTACTCCTGTGTTTGTTGCAAATGGTTCTGATAGTTTGCCATTATTTATTATTTGGATTTTGGATTTTTCATGAGTTTTCTTTGTTATATTTGCGATTTTCTGAGGAATCCCGTAGTGCTTCATTAACTTCCATATAGTCTTTCTATCTATGCTATCAAATGCACGTTCAAAGTCGATGAATCCCAAATATAGGCTACTCTGCCACTCTATTGACTGTTCAACAATTATTCTTAGTGTTATTATCTGATCAATACAAGATCTGTTTGGCCTGAACCCAGCCTGTTCTTTGCTCAGTTTAGTTTCATTCTTTCTAGCAAAATTCTAGTAAATACTTTACTTACAACATTTAGAAGTGAAATCCCTCTCCAATTTTTACAAAGTGTTATATCTCCCTTTTTTTGGCAGTTTCACCAGGAGTCCTGTATTCCAGTCTTCTGGCCATTCCTCCTTTTCCCATATTTGATTAAATAGCAGGTGTAGCATTTCAACAGTGGTGTTTATATCTGCTTTAAGTAGTTCAGTCTGTATATTGTCACTCCCAGCTGCTTTATTGTTTTTTTGTTTTCTTTACTGCCTGAGTTATTTCTAGTTTAGTTATAGTTCTTGTATTTATTTTAAGTATTTCTTCTTCTGGTATTTCTTGTTCTAGGTTTTCTATTTCTGCATTTAAAATTTCTTGGAAATGTTCTACCCATCTTTTTTCTATGTCTGCTTCATTTGTGAGTAACTTTCCTTGTTTATTTTTTACAGGCCCTTCTCTTTTAAAACTCTTCCCAGCTAACTTTCTTGTTATCTCAAACAACCTCTTTGGATCAAATTTACTTGTTGCTTCTTCAGCCTCTTTACACATTTCCTCCAGGAAAACTCTTCCATCTTTCCTTGCATTTTTTTACCTGTCCATTTTTAGCCTGTCTGTATCTTTCATTTATCCTATTTCTTTTGTTTTCTTCTGTACTTTGCAGAAGTGTATTCCATAAAGCTTTCCTTTCTTTACATAATGTGATGGTTTCTTCAGAGATCCATTGTTTGCGATTCCTACTCTGCCTTCCCAGAACTTCTTTGGCGGTATTATTAAATATATTCTTTATTTTTTTCCCAGTTCTCTTCAATGTCTATTTCCTTATGTTGTTCTACAAGGCTTCCATATTTATTCCTTAATGTTACTTTATATTTATCTTTTGTATCCTTGTTTTTCAGTTTGGATATATTGTATTTAATTCTTTGGTTCTTGCCTTTAAATATTTTTCGTAGTTTCATTTTTATTTTTGCAATCAATAATAAGTGGTCTGTAAAGGCATCTGTGCCTCTCCAAACTCTTACATCCATCACAGAGGTTCTCCCAGGTCTGTTTATTAAAATATGGTCTATTTGGTTTTTGGATTTCTTATCTGGTGATATCCAAGTCTGTTTATGGATGTCTTTATGTTTAAATAAGGTTCCTCCTATGATCATATCATTGAAAGTGCAAAAGTCTTTTAGGATTTCTCCATTTTCGTTACAGTTTCCTAAACCTCCTTTTCCCATTATTCGTTCGTATCCCACATTACTACCTCCTACTTTTGCATTCATGTCACCTATAATTAAAAGCATATCTTTACTTTTTACTTCATCTACTTCTTTTTGCAGCATGTCATAGAAGTCTTCTTTCTCTTCTGTTTTTGCATTGTTTGTTGGTCCATGTATGCTTATTATAGTCACATTTCTGTATTTAGTTTTAAATCTAGCTTTGATGATTCTTTCAGAAACTGGTTTCCATTCAGTTAGTGCTCTTCTAGCATCTGTTGTTAGCATGAAAGCTACACTTTTGCTATGTGTGTCATCTTCATTCTGGTTTCCAGAATATAAAATGTATTTGTTTCTTGTTAGTTGGATTTCTCTGCTACCATTCCGTCTTGTCTCGTTTTGAAACAGAAATACTAGGTATTTCTGTTTCAAAATAGAAATACCTAGTATTTCTATTTTGTATCTGTCCATTTCTCTGGTTAGTAAGTTAGCTTTTCCACTTTCGTACAAAGTCCTAATATTCCAGCATCCAATTTGGGTTTTGGGCTAAAGAGGTTTTTTTTTTTTTTTTTTTGAGTTTATCGCCTGTCAGCTTTCCCAATGGGGCTTTCACTGGCTTGCTTCATTTTCCCCAGTACTTCTCCCACTTGGTTTTGCGTCAGTTTTCCAACAGTGTTGAGGTTTCTGTAGCAATATGTTTTTTTCATATTATGGTTGCTAGCCGCAAGTACAACCCTCCTCCTTTCTCATCCGGGCTTGGGACCGGCAATGGCAGAGTTGCTGAACACTACTAGTCTTTTGAAATTACTTTAAGCAACGTCGGATAGCATTATCTGAAGGTGGATTTTTTTCCATACTGAGTTCTGTAACAATGTTGCATTACAATAACAGACTTTGTTTCAAAAAATCAAAGTACGCACATTGCTTTCTCTTGAACAGTCGCCATTTTGAAGTATGATATCATATTATCACCCAGACATCAATGTGGCGAGTACAGCGTTGGCAAATAAAACTTTTTGAGTTACACCTTCATATTCTGTAAGCAGTTTTATTTTGTTGCTTCTGGTTTGAAATATATAGGCAATGGAAACCCCAACAATAATTTAGAATCACCCTGTATATAGAAAATGGCGATATTCTGTTATATTATATTTTGCTATTATATATAGAAAATATAAGACTGCTGCATTGATTAACCTTTTCCTGTGTCTAGTTCCCAGACGAGACCTCAATAAAAGTTGAAACCAGTCTGGGAAGTGACCCTCAATGTTCTACAATGAATAACAATATACATGTTCAAAAGAACATGTGCTCCAAAAAAAAAAGGAATGAATACACTATGATACCATTGGACTTTGCTAAGGCTTTGATAGAATACCACAATGAAGACTATTGCATAAACTAGGAAATATGGGACTGGAAAATAAACTACTAACTTGGATAAGTGGGTGGTTGACAGATAGATACAGGAAATGGTATATGGTGGATGTGAATCTGCCAGATTTAAGGTGAATGGGGACAAATGATAATGGCTATCAATTCAATGTTAGTAAGTGTAAAATTACACACTTTGGCATAATAAGATATCCAATGGCATATTATATTGGTGGAATTATATTATGAGAAACTGATGAGGCCAAGGATCTTGGAGTTATGGTGGATAGGAATTTGAAGTTCAAGGCTCACACAGCAAAAATTTCAAATACAACCAAGAGGATAACTGCAATGTTGAAATAAACACTGATACATGAGGATAAGAAAGTTACAAGGCCTCGAGACCTGAACATTGATACCTTAACACCTGAAGTACTGTGTGCAGATTTGGTCCTGGGTTTGGAGTGGATAAAGAAGCTGCAGAAAGGGTGCAAAGACGATACTGGTATTATGAGCACCTATGTATGCAACATGGAGCTCAATGTTACCTGTACATATTTTAAAGGTTATTTCTGTTAGTTTCATACCTCAACATGGTATTAATTTAACAAAAATTTGGAAGTGGTCATTTTAAGATCAAATCCTGACCAATAACTGAACACTGTTTAAAATCTAGTCCTAGGATTATGATACATTAATGTTTCGTGTTCTGTGACAAGTGTTTTTTGTGCTCCATGGCTGCTGATTTAAAATTCAATAAAATAACAGCTTATCATGTTTGTTTTGTCATATTCATGGTGTTGCGAGTTAATGCCCTTAAGTAATTAAAATAAATTATTGCCAACTTCTACTAATTTAACTCCTGTTTAATCAAAATTTCAAAATTTATACTGACTGAAATAGGATCTGATTTTTTGACAGTACTAGATGATAAAATTTTGAGCAGATAAACATGATTTTGCATATGTCTATGAAGCCCAATAAAATGTGCTCTTTGTTTGTATTTGTGTTTAATTGATTTAATTTGTTTAGCCACATAACTAGACTGGTGTTTACCTCCTATGCATTAGGTTACCAATACCTTGCTTTTCTCCTTCAATATTATTTTGATAACAAATTTTGCAAAATACGGTTGTAGCATGAAAGCTTTTGTTTTAGCAGCTCATATTTGCTAATAATATATATTAAAATTACAGTACTCTGCTCAAAAATTAGTAATTTTTGAGCAGAGAATTATTGGTGAATTGCTTATTAATTAGTTACAAAATTAATAAAACTGAAAATTTATTACATCGCTTTAAATTCACTAATTCCAAAAAAAATCTGAATTTAAGTACGATACATTTCAAGTTATTTTTGTTTATATACATTCATAAATGCTGTTAATGTAATTTTTTTAAGCAACTTCCACCCACAAAAGGTTTGTCAACCTATAGTACTGGTGCTGTGGGTAGGCTAGGTTAATTTTATTTATTTTTTACATTTATTTTATTTATTTGAAGTCACTTTGAAGAGTTTTCAAAGTGACTTGAAAGCTCTCAGGCTTTGAAAAAAGAGCAAAATAGTAGGAATGTTGTTTTAATTCTTAAAACATTTGCATTGTGCAGGGAAAAATTGTTTCATGCTATACTTGACATGGGACATGAGAATTAAGCTTATACATCCAGTTTGCATATCAAGCAGGCATGCCATAAATCATAGTACATGCTCCGATTGAAACCAGTGTAAAGGGAGAGAAAATCATGTGTTTGTTTCAGAATTATATTAGAGACCAATAATTAAAGGGAATCCTATATTTGATTTTTTATATTTAAATTACTGACGGGTGTAAATATTGTGAAATAGCATTAATGAAACATGAACCCTGAGAATGAGTGGCATATACAGGGTGTTCGGGATAAATTTGACAGTTTCGTAAGGAAAAAGAAAATCTTCTTTGTATCTATTAAATTTAATGAATTGACAAAAAAACATTACAGGCAGAGTTAATTACAATACTATCAACAAGATTTACTCAAAATAACCACCATTAGCATCGATCACAGCTTCAATTCTGCTTCGGAACCTCGAACAAGCTGATGCTACAGTCTCCCTGGGAAGGGCCGCAAAAACTGTTTTAATTTTATCCATTAACTGGGCTTTTGTATTACTGGAAGTGCGATTGGTGTCTTTTTCAACTGCACCCCATACAAAATAATCCATGGGGTTAAGGTCTGGGGAGTTTGGAGGCCAAACATTTGGACTGGTGAAGTCGTAGAAATTTTCAGACAACCATTTTTGACTTTTCCCAGAGGTGTGGCAAGGGGCCGAATCCTGCTGTCATACATACGGCCTACCATTGGCTACCCTTGTTATCCAGGGCTTGACTACAGTTAGCAACTCCACGAACAAAGCCCGAATTCCAATGCCAGGGTTCTTCAACACCTGTTCCTGCAGATTTGCGAGGAATTCTGCTGTACGAACGCAATCAGATCGTCTGCTAGGGATCTTTCTTCTTGCTACATCCTCGTAGTCACCATTGCAAGTCTCTAGTTCATGCCTGATTGTTTTTACTGTATTCAGGGAGCATTGGGCAGCAGTCGTAATATCCTTATTTTGATGGCGGGCACGAATCATCATGATACAAGTTATTCTCTTCCATGATTCAGGTGGGTTCCAGCTATCCATCCTTTCTGACACCTTGTATATGAATGAAGAAGGGTCCAAACTTTTAAATGAAGAGAAGTGTGTGTTAATACATGTAACTTACGGAAAAATATAATTAATTATAAATATGTCAAATTTATCCCGAACACCCTGTATAAGGTAAGGAAAGAATAGATGTAAACAGAAATACTTTCATAAGAGACAAATGAATTACTAATAATTTATAGTTGTGGTATTACTTGTGTGTCTATTACTTGCTGTGGAGCAGAATGAATTACAATGTCATCCTGTAATCTCTAGACCTGCATGTTCTCATTTATGATGAATATAATTTTTTAAAAAAAATTATTATTATTATTATTTCCCAAGACCTCATGGAGTCAAAGACTCATCTGGGAGGTCCTTTTATCACACACACATCTCATCATACCATGTCTTAAACACACTCAAACTCCTTGCAGACACCACACTCTCAGGCAAGGCATTCCAATCATTCACAACTCTGCACGAAAAATACCTGCCTCTCACTCCCCTACTCACACCCTCTTTATACAGTTTCCAGGGATGACCTCTGGTTCTCCCCTGATCTCCCACTATTCTCTGTAGAACTTCTCCACCATTGATCTTATAACACCCCTTACCAACTTGTAGGTCTCCATCATATCTCTCATCTTCTCAATCTTTCCTCATACTCAACATTCCAGAGGTCAGAAACTACCTTAGTCAGACCCTTTCCAACATCTCTTCATCCTTCTGATTAGGAGAGGGAAAGATGTTTGTTTGCAAAATGTAAATAACTAACCAGTAATAATAGTACCAGTAGACATTAGTAGCTGAGTAAATGAGCATAGTGCAGAGGCATATCCATCAAACTATTATTAGTAGTATTATTATTACATGACACCTCCAGGGAGTCCAATGACTCATCAATGGAGGACACCTACTCTACAACTCTCTGTCTCTGCCACTCAATTCACCAACTGCATTCATCATCTACACCAATGCCATCTACTGCCCCCCACTAGTATTTTCACAGACAATCACAAATATCCATGCCTACAGCTGGATTTGAACCCGCAACCTTTTGGCTGGAGAACGGATATGCTAACCACTTGGCCATCCAGGCCAGCATTAATGAAACATGAACCACCTGAGAATGATTGGTATATATATCTAATCAATATATAAATATTGATTAGATGATTCATTTAGACTTGACATGAACTACAGGTATGGTAATGGATCACTAAGAAAGTGTATTATAATTTCTTGTGCTTGTTATTTGTATTTATTTCCATTTTTATTATTTATCTTTTGCTTTTTTTTGTTTTCTAAGAATAATTTTGTTTTATTCAGCAATATTATGATCAGAGTATGCTTCTTCTTTTTTTTAAGCATATAAATAAATCCCACACATTCTAATATCTTATTGATCACCAGGTACATTCCTTTCTTGTAAAACATAGGATTAATTTTTATTCATGGGAATAAATGGATTTTTCACTCACTACATCTCTTCTTTCTGAAGACTAGAATGAAAATGTCCCTCCCTTAGGCACACCATACTTCACAGATACAAGCAAAACAAACTAAAAGTATGATATCACTAAATGCCATACAGAGATAGTTAGTCTCTGTTAAGGAAATCAAAATTACTCTGTATAGTGAACCCCTCCTGCAGACACTTTACTGCATAAATGCAGGCAAAACAAAGTAGAAATTTTATCACGTCTATATCCTTAGGAGGTGTATAAGATATTATGATAGCATGATAGTACTACAGTAATGATGAAAAGGTTATGCCATTACTGATTCCTATCGACAATTTTCTTCAATTAATCTGTTATCTGCCAGGACTCTTATATTTCAGTTTTCCAAAGCAATTCTTGCTATATCAATCCACTTAGATCTAGGTTTTTCTCTGGATCTTTTTCTTAAATCAAACATCTGTTTTATTGAGCTTTCCCATTCTGTTTAAGTGACCATACCACTGAGATCTGATTTTACACATTGTCTTCATTCTTTGATCAAATGTTTTATTTTTAACTCAGTTCTCAGATCCATAAATTAAAATTGGTTTGAACAGCTGGTTCAGTGTTTTGACTAATTTCTCTCTTATTTCACATAAATCTATTCATTAGACTCTCTGTCATACCAGATTTGCTTATTATATTGTCTGTTTTCATATTTAATTTGCCATTTCCTAAAATGAAATAGTTCTTTTTTTGTAAGTCTTTCACTTTTTCTAGAATAATATATGTGCAATTCAATCTAAAGTTCTTTGAAAACTGCTCACCTTTGATTCTTTTTAAAACTTTATTACACACCTTTCTTTTCAGTATGATTTTAAAATCAAAACTCAAAAATAAATTGTAAATCACTTCCTATGTCAAATCTTCTGTATACTTCTTTTCTGAACCAGTGTGAAGATATTACTCTCAACAGTAACATAGTCAATTAAACTTTTCTTGTTCCTTATATTTTCACTCTATTTGAATTTGTGCACATCTTGTCAGAACACGGTGTTAGTAATGATTAATCCTTGTGTTGAACCGAAATGCAGCATACTTACCATTATTATTAGCTTTGCTCTTTTCTTGAAATTTTCCGAGAACATTTCTATATGTCTGGTAATCATTTCCTATTTTGCTGTTTAAATATTCAACAAGGACCAGCTTCTTTTTTTTTTTTTATCAGTTGACTTCTCTTATGCATCAAAAAATTCCTCCATTTCTTAGTAGAAACCCTCTATGGGACCGTATACACAAATAAGTCTCATTGTCCAATTTCCCCATTCTGATATTTGCCCACATCTCTCTGCTTGACATTGCCTGCCATTCAAGAAGATTATCCTCACATTTAGTATTGAATACTAGATACTCCTTTTCCTGATCATTCTGGTTTGAATATAACATCTTGTATTTATTGCTTTGGAGAATCTCACCTTTGTTTTCTTTGTTTTGTTACACCTGTCATATGATCTTGTAGTTATCCAGTTCTTCTAGTTTCGTTTCTTTTCCATTGATGCTTCTTATGTTGATGGACTAATCTTGACCTCTGCTGATGTGTTGAGTTTGGACTTGTTCCAGTAACTGACTTTTCTGTGTTCACTCTTGTTCATGATGAAAACAGTGTGGCCCTTGTTTAATCAAGTGATTCCCTAGCTGGCAGAAGGTGCACCAACACTAGAAGGTGAGAATCGGACAGTAGTTCAAGACTCCTCGTTGGTTCTCCATATTCCTTAAAAGGCTACATGGAAGTCTCCTTCCAGTTATCCAGCTTTGATCCTAATGCAACCCTGTAGAAATTTAATATAGTGCTAATTTTATTGTAGACATACATATTTGCATTTATGATGGGCATAATTTAAAAGAATAATAATAAGTAAAGGAAAAGAGATGTGTTTGCAAAATATAATTAACTAACCAATAGTAAATAGCAGCTGCATACAGTATTTAACCAAACATTATTATTATTATTATCACGGGTATCTTTGTGGAGTATGGAATATACACTACATATTTTTATATGCACAAAACTTATGATACCTCTTCTTAACCTCTCATTCACTGTCAGGGCACTCACAACTGATTCTGGCAATTCATTCCACTCATTCACCAATCTCCGTGCAAAAAATGTAGTCCACATACCCTTACTAACCACACTCATAAACAATTTCCATGGGTGGTCCCTTTCTGTATTTGTCATGTATTGAAAAGAAAAAAAAAATGCTGAAGTATGATGGTATAAAAGTCTTACAGTGGCTGCACTGCATAGTTCAGAAGGCCTGGACAGATGGATGAATTCCTGATGATTGGAGTAGAGTTCTAATAGTACCCATATACAAAAAGGGAAATAAAACTCAATGTGAAAATTACAGAGGTATTTCCCTAGTGAGTGTTCCTGGCAAGATTTATGCAAGTATACTTGAGAAATGGTTGAGAAGAATTGTGGAAGAAAAGCTTGGTGAAGAACAAGCTGGATTCAGGCCAAATAGAGGATGTCAGGATCAGATCTTCACTTTACAACAAATAGTTGAGAAAGCATGGGAATATAACAAAGATCTGTATTTAAATTTTGTCGATCTGAAAAAGGCATATGACAAGGTACCAAGAGAGAGAGAAGCTATTCAATACGCTACAGTTATATGGTGTCAATGGGACGTTATATCAAGCAATACTTAGTCTTTAAATGAGTTGTAAGTCAGCAGTTAGAATTGAAGGAAGTACAGGAAGATGGTTTAATGTTAAATCTGGCATGAGACAAGGATGTACATTATCCCCTCTGTTATTCATTATCTATATGGATCACATTATGAAGGAAAGTGGTATTAAACATGATATCAGAATTGGAGATGTTAATGTCAGCACTTTGCTTTATGCGGACGATGTTATACTTCTAAATAAATCCGCTACAAGTTTGCAACATTCCCTGACTAAATTGAATAACTGTTGTAATAGATATGGTATTAAGGTCAGCAATAAAAACACAAAAACAATGAAAATAGGTAGAATCATTGAAAATGTCAACTGTGTCGTGAACAGAGAATCTGTGGAACAAGTATAACATTTCAGCTACTTAGGCACGATTTTTAGTGAAGATGGTAAATTAAATATTGAAATAGACAACAGAATCAACAAAGCTGGTATGGTAGGAAGTCAATTGCATAAATTCATATGGAATAAGAGAAAAATTAGTCAGAACACTAAATTAGCTGTATACAAGACAGTTTTAACTTATGGATCTGAGAGCTGGGTTAGGTTAACTATGGCAATATCATATTAAAAACGAGGATATTAGGAAAGAACTTGACATTGTCAGCATCCAGGAATGCGTTAGCAGAGCTAATCTCAGGTGGTATGGTCACTTAAACAGAATGGGCAAGGAAAGATTAGCAAAACGAGTGTTCTCTGCCAGGTTGACAGGAAAATGACCCAGAGGAAGACCAAGATATAGGTGGATTGATACAGTACAAAGTGCCTTAGACGATAGAAATATAAGATCTGATAATGTAGTCTTGACAAGTAACAGTCTGATTTGTTGGAAAATTGTAGATAGGAAGTTAGTAATGATGTAAATTTTTCATGTAGTACTATCATATCCTGTACACCCCTTGAGGGTACATGTCAGGAATTTGATGATGATGATGAACTAAGCTTTGCAACCCATGCACCTTCAACCTATCCTCATAGGCAGCATTTCATAGTCAAAATGTGGCTGAATCATAGGCTTATAAATGAATGATAATAACTTCCCTACCTTTAATTGTTAGCATGTTTTTCAATATCCAAGTAAAATCTTTTGAGCTATTTTACTAGCTTTTGCAATTTGCCCTCTGAACTTTATCTCTCTTTCTCTCTCTGTCTGCCACATCCCTAGTCTCATCAATTTCCTGCAATGTAATACATAGTATGTAACCTTTTCAACCCGAAGTACATGGTTACAGGAAAATTCATCAAAAAGCGAATTCATCGAAAGACAATTCATCAAAAAGCGAATTCATCGAAAGACAATTCATCGAAAAGGCAATTCATCGAAAAACAATTCACCAAAAATTTTAAATTTTCGATAATGTTATGGTAAAAGTAATCCATTTAGAACAAAAACTGAACCATGCAGACAGCTTCTTGTACTGACAACTTCTACTAAGTCATTTAAGTCAGAGAGTTTTTGTAATACAGTACATAATTTGGACACATTATTTCATTGTCTTCCCGAATATAGCTGAACTGAAAACTGGAACGGTTCGACATTTTCTTGTAAAAGTTTCAAATAGCGAATCTGAGTAAAATTCATCCCATAATAACTGCTGTATTGAAGTCGCACATTACTACTAGCAACAATAATAATAATGAAGCCCGCATAGTTCGTCGGTAAAAACGAAGCCGTTTAGTTAGAAAGACCTGGGTAGTTGGTCCCATTTACGCATATTTTTTATCAGTCCTGTTCTGCTAAAGATAAGTTAGCAGGCATAATATAGATACGGCTGGGCTTTTCTTTCGGAAACAGGCAAATCAGTCCCATGAACAGACATGAAACAGTCATCGGACAAGAAAGACTATAAGAACCATATTGTTCTATAATTTTTCCCTATGAAAGTAGCATTGTAATCTCCTTATTCACGGTTCAGGGTTTGTTCAAAATGGATCAGTTTTCTCATAACATTTTCGAAAATTTTAAATTTTCGGTGAACTGTTTTTTCGATGAATTGCATTTGCGACGAATTGTCGTCCGATGAATTGTTCATTCGATGAATTGTCTTTCAATGAATTGCCTTTTCGATGAAATCTCCGGATACCGAAGTACACAACCTCACATTTTGCAACATTAAATTGACAATCA
The DNA here is from genome assembly GCF_054136105.1 of Typopeltis vanoorti. Classification (NCBI taxonomy): domain Eukaryota; kingdom Metazoa; phylum Arthropoda; class Arachnida; order Uropygi; family Thelyphonidae; genus Typopeltis; species Typopeltis vanoorti. The sequence goes on from NC_143552.1 coordinate 140,440,619, forward strand.
TTATCCTTACAAAATTAATAACGGAAAAAACTCACGTACAAAGATTATTTAATAGTATAATTTTCACCTGTGTGTCATGGGCATCTTCAGTACATTAAGCTCAAATTAAACAATAACTGACAATTCCAAAAAGCGCCACCTAAGTAGCTGGTGTGAGATAACTAAAAAGGTCAATAAATTTCCTAAAAAAAATATTTAAAAAAAATCAATACAATAAAAAGTTAGGAAAGATTAGCTGATTTGTAAAGTACTATCTTTCATAAAGGGGATAGGCGTATGCCGTCGGATCTGTTTATGTTAGTGGAATGAAGTAGAGTTTCACATGTTTCTTTATAAAGGCGTTCCATGAGAAACTAACTTTTGTGAAGAACTCTTGTCTTTCTCCGATGAACTCTGTGTCTAGTGAAGATGGCATGTTCTGCAAGTCCAGACTTTTCAGGTTTAAAGTATTCAATATAAGATTGCTGTTCTTCTAGCCAAATAGAGGCAGATCTTCCCGTTTGTTCGAAATAAGATAATCCACAAGAGCACGGAATCTGGTAGACGCCTGGATGATTCAGATGTGGAAGCTTGTCCTTAGGAGAAGTGAGAAAGGTGGAGATTTTTCTAAATGGTCGAAAGGCAACAAAAATATTCAGAGGTTTTAAAAATTTTGCTATACGTTTACTGATGCCTTGTACATAAGGGATAGTAATGCACGTTATTTCTTCTGTGTTTGAAGAGGAAGACATTAAAACTACCCAAAGTTCTTTTAATGAAGCAATTCTTATAACCATTAGATAGAAAGGAAGAAGTTATATATCGTAGTTCTTTCTATAAAAGATCATCTGAAGAACAAAAGGAGTGGGCCTGATGAACCAGTGTTTTAATAGTTTCTGCCTTTTGACTGGGATGAACGTATAGCAAAAGTTTTAAAACCACTAAATATTTTTGTTGCCTTTTGACCGTTTAGAAAAATCTCCACCTTTCTCACTTCTCCTAAGGACAAGCTTCCACATCTGAATCATCCAGGTGTCTACCAGATTCCGTGCTCTTGTGGATTATCTTATTTCAGACAAACTGGAAGATCTGCCTCTATTCGGCTAGAAGAACACCAATCTTATATTGAATACTTTAAACCTGAAAAGCCTGGATTTGCAGAACATGCCATCTTCACTAGACACAGAGTTCATTGGAGAAAGACGAGAGTTCTTCACAAAAGTCAGTTTCTCATGGAACGCCTTTATAAAGAAACATGTGAAACTCTACTTCATTCTCCTAACTTAAACAGATCTGACGGCTTACATCTATCCCCTTTATGGGAGATAGTACTTTACAAATCAGCTAATCTTTCCTAATTTTTTTTTTTTTTATAGGACATTTATTGACCTTTTTAGTTATCTTACACCAGCTACTTAGGTGGTGCTTTTTGGAATTGTCAGTTATTGTTTAATTTGAGCTTAATGTACTGAAGATGCCTGCGACACACAGGCAAAAATTATATTATTAAATAATCTTTGTACGTGAGTTTTTTCTGTTATTAATTTTGTATCGATATGTCTACTTACGGTATACCTCTTTTAAAACTTAATCATTATCCTTTGCCCACAATGCCAGTTTATTTAAATCATCTTGTAGGATATTTACATCTTATCAACTCTTCCCCTCCACAGTTTTGCATCATCAGCAAACAACTGAATATCCCTTCTTAAGTCCTTCCCTATATCATTAATATGCAAATTAAAGAGTAGTGGCCCTAGTACAGAACTCTGAGGCACTCCACTATACCCTCATTCTCCTAGATTCCACTCTACCATATAATGCACTAACAGATACCATACACTAACAACATATTTCATTTCAGTTGCAGAAAATATGTAGTCATAACTGTTCTTAATGTTGTTAGTGGGTACAGATACTAACCAATTTATGTAAAACCTCTTTTCAATAGCAAATAAAAATTACACACACACACAGAAAATATATGTCTGATTAATCATTATGGGTGACTTAAATTATCCAAACTCTGATTGGATAGCAGAGATGAAAGAAAATTTATTGAGTTGTTATGAGACAATTTTCTGAAGCAACGTGTTAAAAAAGGAACCCAATGTCAATGAATGTTAAATTTGATCGTAGTGTCAGAATGGATCTCAGTTAAGGTTTCTGACTGTTTTGCTACCAGTTGATTGATGACAGCAATATGCCATATTGACTTGGGAAGTAGCTATGCATGGACTCCTAATTGGATAGGTTTCATGTTGAACTACAAAGCTGAAAATTACAAATTCTGGAGAATAGTATGTTCGGTCCCATGCTGTCAGTTATTGAATGAGAAAGATATCAGCACATCATGTTAAAATTTGAAAAGATGGTTAAATGATGTATTATCTGAATGTGGGAGAGAAATGGATGTGCAACCCTTATATTCAACAAGCATTAAGATGATATGGAAGAAATATCTTGAAATAAGAATGAGATTAAGTATGAAACATACAGCAATCCCTCGATTAATGTGTCTAATGCATTCTTTAAAATGAACATATTAATCGAAAACGCACTAATCAAATATAATAACCTATGGGAAAAGTATAATTTGTTCCTCAAATTTCTTTTTTGACCCTGAATTTTTTTTTTTATAAAAGAATTATGTTTTGTCTCAGGGCCTAGTTAAAGGAAAACCATGAAGCTGAAAGACAATAAAACATATTCAGAAAATAAATATATTATTCTGCTTCTTGATAAAGAATTGAGCTAATGTAGTTTGGAGAGCATTCTGTTTCCTTTTTTCATACAACTGACGGTATATGGCCCTATTTCCTTTTCTACTTTTCTTTAAATTTTACTCCTTCTCTCTTCATCAGGGTCAGCCTCTAAGCATTGCTGCTTAAAAACTTCAATTGTACGAAAAATATTTTCAAATTGTTTCTGTGAAATCTCTTTTGGCTGACTGTCAGCGGTTAAATTTTCTTCATATTCTTCAGGATCTTCCTGCTGTGCACTAAATTTAGCAGGTTGGAATCACTCAATTCCTCAGAACGAGATTTAATTATCTCTTAGGCATTATCATTGTCAATCTCATCAAAACCCTAGCTCATGCCTGATGTTGGCAATCCCTCAACAACATTATCCATTTCATTTGAAAAACCTCTAAAATCGTTTGCACAATGTGGAAGAATGTGCTTCCAAATGGCTTGCATATTGCTAGCAATAATTTCATTCAACTTGTGGCTTTATAACCAGGCTGAGATTTCTCTGATTTAGCCAGAAAAGTCTTGGAAGATTCCAAAAAAAGCCAGTTTCATCGACATTAAATATTTGTTGGTCACAATAGCCCCCCTCCCCTTCTTGCACAATTTTCTTCAAAATCTCTGGATAATTTGCAGCCACCTCCTTATCTGCACTTGCTGTTTCGCCTGTAATTAGAACATGCAGGCTATTTCTCTTTTTTTTTTAAATGCTCAAACCGCCCAGCACTACATTTGGGGTGCAGAATTCTTCTTTTTCATCATTAATAGCCCTTTCTTTCAAGGTTGCAAAGAGACTTACCATATTTTTCAGACGATAAGATGCACCCCAATTTTATGAAACAATTTTTAGAAAAAATATATTATTATATAAAATAGTCACAAACCTTAAATTTCATTTATTATTACCATAACTTGTACCAGCAGCATTTAGTTCATCTTCACTCATCTCGACACTATCACTTGTCTCGTTACTGTCACTTTTCGTGTTATTGTCTGAACTATTGTTATCACTCTCTTCAAAAACTAAGTCACCTTTAATACCATCCATTCTGTTACTTATGCCGCATTTTTTAAAAGACTTAATAATCGTCTCATCTGTTCAAAACCACACACTATCTGCTATTGATGCTAGTAAAGTTTTTGTATATAAATCGAGGATTCCCACATGTGCAGCAAGACACTTGTTTGGCTCACATCTAAAACGTGAATCCAAGACTTACCTGATATCACCTACCTTCGAACCATAAGACGCACCCCAATTCTAAGTCCATTTCTCTACGTAAAAAGGTGCATCTTATGGTTCAAAAAAATACAGTAATGCTTTTGATTTAATAAGGTCAGTGCTTAGCGGGATCCGTTTTTGGTTACAATCTTCAATCCATGTAGAAAGAAGTCTCTCTAATTCAATTGTTATAGTACTTTGATTTTGAGTAGTCTGCATGCATTATGGACTTAAAGCAGCCTTACCTTTCTCTTTGTATTCAGCAGCTTTGCTTAAAATAAATTCTCATAGTTAATTCACCCATTTTGTGTTCTTGTCCTGTCTTTGCTCTGGACTCGCCTTGTTCATTTTTCTTTATTATTTCAAGTTTTCTTCCAAGTAGATTACTTTTTGAATCTTTTTTTTGATACTTCCACTTATTTGCTCATGATTAAAGGTTGGGAAAATATTTTAAAATAAAAAAGTAAGGAAAACAATTGCAAGAGAGGCACAAGATATAATCAGCAAATGCCATGTAATTAGCAGATAATATAAATTTTGGTGGTAAATTTGGAACATGGAAATAGCATAGTATGCCATTAAAAAATAACTTTGTAAAATGTTTCAAATCGGTAACGAAATTATTTCATCCAGATGAGTCACTTTTTTTTAAGATGTATGTAGGCGCACTAATTGGAGATGCATTAATTGAGGGATTGCTGTATAAAGTGCAGCCCAGAAAAAATTGAAAATATTGTATGGAAAGTGAAATCAGAATGCAAAAAGAAATTGGCTGTGCAAGCTAAAAGGTGACCCAAAAGAATTTATCATTATGCTGAAAGTAAAAGAATGAATGAAAAAGAGTATGGTACTCTTGTGTCAGAAGCATCATGATTGTTCAAATAATGAGGGCTCACTTTACTAAGATCTATCAACCTGGTATATATAACAGTGCATGTACATACACATTGGATGCAGAAATAGTCGTACATGAGAAGAAAGTTCAAGAGCTATTTGCATAACCTGAATAAGAAGGGGTAGATCAGCACACATGTTAAATGAATGTACTGTTCTGCCAAATTATGGCAAGCACCTGGCCAAACTTGCTAGGCTCTCAATATGGTTGTATAATTTGAGTCTCAGGTCAGGAAAGATAGATTTAAGGACTGTAATTCACCAGCCTGGGTGTATTCTACCAGGATCGCATAATATATCATATTCACGTGTTTAAAAAAAGCAGAAAAAATTAATGCATTTTATAAATGATACAAGACCTTTTTTTTTTTTTTATTAATAGTAAAATTTTTCATTAATTTTTAAATTCGAATATGTCTTGAATTGCTTTAATGGAAAAAATTAAACAGTTTCTTTTCTGCCATTGTAAATTGAAAAGTATTGAAAACATTCAGTATTATAAACTCTCACTAAAAAAAAACCTTAGGTCTCCATATACATAACTACATCAGTATGTTTCTGAATTCTGATTGGCCCTGAAAGATTGCTGGGCAGACAGTGCCAGTGATGTCACATAACATGCCCACAACTCAGAAATCAATCAAATAACATTTAGGTTAGAATCAGTATAAAGAAATATTTTGGAAAATTAGAACCCATTCTGAGATGGGTTCTAATTTAACTGCTATTTTATTTCCTGTATATATTTCTTGAATGGATTGTAAAAGTTGGTTTGGTATTGGAAGTTTATTTTGCACTTGGTTAGACTATAATAAATTTAGTTTAATCCTTTATCTAAGTGTAAGCAAACAAAGTTTGCACCTGAAAATATCTTCAGGACTGAGGTAAGGTGGTGCAACACCAGGCAACTCCAAGCAAAGGTGGACCAAGCTCTCATCACGCCTTGTCTCAGTATCTCCCATAATGCAAAGCACATCTCCTTGCGGACATGTATACTGCTATGCATTAAGGGAAGAGCCATTATCCTGACCGGTTTCAACCTTTATTGAGGTCTTGTCGGTGTGAGGCAGACCAAAACATGGAGATACTAAGGCAAAAGCAATAGGAGAGGTCATATTTACCTATACCAGTTGTTAACAGGTGTACCACCTTATTATTGAATTACTTTGGATTTAGAGAAAGATGTTGGAAGTTTATTTTGCACTTGATTAGACTATAATAAATTTAGTTTAATCCTTTATCCAAGTGTAAGCAAACAAAGTTTGTGCCTGAAAATATCTTCAGGACTGAGGTAAGGTGGTGCAACTCCAAGCAAAGATGGACCAAGCTCTCATCACTCCTTGTCTCAGTATCTCCCATAATGCAAAGCACATCTCCTTGCGGACATGTATACTGCTATGCATTAAGGAAAGGGCCACTACCCCAACCGGTTTCGACCTTTATTGAGGTTTCATCAGTGGGAGGCAGACCCAAACGTGGAAATACTAAGGCAGAAGCAATAGGAGAGATCATATTTACCTATACAATTGCCAACAAGTGTACCACCTTATTATTGAATTACTCTGGATTTAGAAAAAGATGTTGGAAGTTTATTTTGCACTTGGTTAGACTATAATAAATTTAGTTTAATCCTTTATCCAAGTGTAAGCAAAAAAATTTGTGCCTGAAAATATCTTCAGGTCTGAGGTAAGGTGGTGCAACACCAGGCAACTCCGAACAAATGAAAATGAAACTAAATGAAAAATGATTATTGCATAAAAACAAAGAAATATAGTTTATGCATCACAATATGTGTCTCCTTGCTTAATGTAACTTTTGTGATTGTTTTCCCTTAACCAAATTATCTAGATCCACTTTACAATGTGAGATGCAAATTTGAATCGAAACATGCTAAGTTCATCAGTCGGGTCGAGAAGAAATTTATTTTTTCTAAAACTCATGGCAGAAAATGCTTATTCACAAATGTATGTGCTTCCAAATGTGGCTATCATCTTCTTTGCGAAACTGATTAATACTTCAAATTTTTTTGGTAAGCATCAATAAAATTTTTGGATATTTTCTAACGAAAATGCGTTCCTTAATGTTTCGCTATGCTGTGATTCCAAAACTTCCATCTGTAGTTGGTACATCATCAATGTCGACATTAAAGGTGTTCAAAAATTATCACATTTCAATGTTATTTTTATGAAAATCAACAAATCTTATTGAAATTTCCATTTGTAAATCTTCAATAAAGCAACAAAAGTTTCCTTTTGTTTGTATTTCCAAGTTACACAGGTGATATCACGAAGTATAGATATAAAATTATTTTTAATTTATTATTCATATTATAAAATGTATTATTTAAATAATTCATCATACGGGCCACATGCCATGTAAGTATGGTCAACCTTTTATGGGCCTCCAAAAATGCACGTTTGGGCCGCTGGTTGTCGACCCCTGGAATAAATGATTCCATATAGCTGTAGCCCTTTTTTTTTTTTTTTCCTCCCTCTTGGTTTTAGGAACAAAATTTACATTCAATCCAGTAATAAAAGTTAATTTATTAACCAGATGTACATTTGAAAAGTTTGTGAATTTTCAATTTTTAGATGAAATTAGTAGATTTCATTGATATACATATAGTACACCCTCGTTTTACTTGATGTGTGTGTGTGTGTGTTCCTGATGTATATGTAATAATGGTATTGTCAAGGAAATATTTATGTAGTCTGTAGTTTTGTGTGTTTTTGTATGTCGAAGTAAGAAGTGGTATCAGTGTACCATAAAATAGGTTATTTTCTTCTGTGTTAGCTAGATATATATAAAGTTATATTTAACTAGTCAAATATTATATCATTTTCTATATGTCATGAATGTTAGTAGTTAATTTTTTTAGGTTAATATAATGATTAAATATCAGTTTAATATCATATTTAGACTTAATCATTTCTACTTAAAACATGCCAAAAAACATTGCACTTGGTTAAATTTCCTTCTTTCTAATTAAGGTTAAAGCTGGAGAGGCTCTGTATGTAGCTTTTACATGCCTACAGATCCAATTTGTTTGTTATTCATTTAGTTTTTTACTGGTTCAACTTTGGCACACACCACTACAAAGATTGATCAAAAAATTTATTTGGGAAGAAAAGACCATTCTTGAGCTAAAATATGCTAGCAATACTCCAGAAGATCTCCACGAGAGAGAGAGAGAGAGAGAGAGAGAGAGAATAAATAAATTCTGGTGCAGAGGTATTTCTTCTACTCTCAAACAAAGTAGTGAAAGAGACAGCAGATTGGATGGTTGGATGGACGGATATTAATACATCTTAGACTTTCACATCTTTCATGAGCTAATATGCCTTTCAGTATGTCTTATCTTTGATTGTGAAGAAAGAAATATGAAACTGAAGTGATAATAAATAGATTTAAGTAGCCAGAATTTTTGACTTTGTAACATACCTTCTTCAGTTTAGATCTAAATGAGAAACATTAATTCAGTACCATAAAGAAGGTTTCTGTAGTAGTTAATTTATGAACACAGCTGAGTTAGTAACTCAACTGTGTTAACATTTGAGTTACAGAAAGAAATCAATATGCTTTCAAAGGGTTGATTTTGCTGTTGTACATAAACATGTTCCTATGGTAGATTTTCTCTATTTTATAGATAAAGGATTTGCATAGCATTCCATTAAACATATATAAAAGGATCGCATTCAAAGCTGCAAACACACACACTCATGCAAATCTAATTGTCCACTTCTGATATATTTTATATTAAAATGCCTTAGTTTCTTTCATTTGTAAGAAAGAAAGAAAGAAATAACAATTCATCATGTGCAGACAAAGGTAATGTTATTGTTATTGAATATGAGTTCACTTTTGTAAACCATTTTATGTTATATGGACTCCCTAAGATCCATAAGCCAGTATTCTTTTCCATCCAGTGGTTGATTGTACAAACTGTCCAACTTGCAAATTGTCTAAATGATTATTCATTGTTCTATTCACTTTCATAGGCGTTCTCCATCTTTTGACTTCTGAGTTAATGATTACTATAGAAATAAGTTTTCTAATTGTAAATATTTCTTTGCCTGACATCACTCTTGCCTCATTTCTTATATTTTTTTTTTCATTATTATTATCACCTATTCTTTCTTCATTAAGAATGCTATTTCTTCTGACACGTATATATGATATACGTGTCAGAAGAAATTTTATGGGAACCACATATAAATCCTTTTTATGTGGTTCCCATCCACAAAAGGTTATTCGTGGATAGGAACCTATAGTGCATTTGTACTGTGGGTTGGCTAAGTATTTTTTAATCAATTTATATATTTTTGATTTATTTTTTACCTGATCTAGAAACCTTGCTCTAGAGATAAAACATGGAATTTTTTAGAAGCCACTTCTGAAGCCTCCAATAAGCAGGGTGATAATCTTATATTGGGCAATGAAATTCATCTTCCACCTAAAGACAATCACAAATATCCATGCCCATGGTGGGATTTGAACCTGCAGCCTTTTGGTTGGAGAGTAGATATGCTAACTACTCAGCCAACCAGGCCAGCATGAAATACATTTCCACTTTTTTATATGAAACCCTAATATTCCTGGCACACTACATCAATAAAGCAGTGCTTAATTCATTTAACCTTAACAAATACTTATTTCTAAAGGTAGCTAACTGATTATCCTTAATACCTCTAATTTAATGTTTATTTTCCTAACTTTGCACTGAGAACATTGCTACATACTCGGTGTGTTAAGGCTTAAGTGCTGGGAGAAACTCATGTTAGAGGCTTAACTTCATTAAAGATTCAAAATATTGTTTATTTCTTCCATTATTTTGTCTATCACTGAGACATCATCAAGGAGTACAGTATGAGGCTTGTAACACATACACAAAGGCAACACAAAATTAAGTGAAACACATGGACGAAAGACTAGAGTCCTAACTAGGTGGTGGGCACCTATTGGCAGCCTGTTAATGTAACAATATGTATTTAAATTAGGCTGATTTCTGGGAACAGCTGAAGATTCCAAAAATAGTCTTTCTTCTAAATTTACTGCGATGGAGTATGGTGGTCTTTTTCCAGTTGATTCTATGAGCTGTATCTAAAACATGGTCTGCAAGACCTGATTGACCATAGTCATAACTGCAGATGTATTTTTTGTGTTCTTCCATGTGGATATTCGCTGATCTTCCTGTCTGTCCATAGTAGGCCAACTAGCAGGAATAGGGTATTTTATATACTTCAGGCATATAGAGAGAGAGAGAGAGAGGGGAGGGAGCACCTCTTAATAATCAATCCTTCTTCAATCCTTAACCTTTTCTTTAGAAAGATTTCAGTAATGCTATCATCATCCCCTATGTCTGAGGTACTAAAGAAAAAAATAGCCATAGTCTTAAATACAATCTCTGTATGGCTTTCAAGCCCCACCAAAAGCTTGCTACCCCTTATACATTTTACTAAAGATCAGCTTCCCCCCTCATCTCTCTCTCTCTCTCTCTGTGTGTCTGAAGTATATAAATTTTCTCATTTGATTAATGAACATGGTTGTTTTGTGTAAATCAAAATACTGTATTTATATCTTTTTTTATACAATGCTAGTTACATATCCTTTAGGGAGAAGTTGAACTTCCTCGTCTTCACTATTTTCTATAAAATTGTATTTCATTTCCTGTTCATCCATTACTTCATTTTGCTTCATTTGGAGAGTCTTAATAATAAATCATTTCTAGTTGAAGATTCTGCTGAAATCTTCAACTAGAAATGATTTATTTTATAGTAAAGAAATTTAAAAGAAAAAAAGAACAAATTGTGATATTTTCCCAAAACTGCTCATGACTACAATTCAATTCTTTTCCTTTAAATCTGTGATATTTTGTTCATTATATCCACATTTTTGAATTTTTTAATGGATCACTGCAAAATATTATTTTGCATAAGTATTAATGCTTACTTAACTTTAAAAAGACATGCATCATATACTGAATAAACAAACAACTTACAATTTTCTTATAAATAATTATGAAATGTTTTCATTGAATTTTTTTTATTATTCAAAACCAAATCATCTATAAAAAGATACTGATTCTTGCATACTGATATATTTTTAAAATTTAAAAAACATAGTTTGAATCAACATAATCCTTTAGAATATCTTATTATCACCCTGTAGAGATCACATAAGTTCTTCTCCTCCCTTCTCGATTTAGTGCTACATGTGTATTGAGGAATTTAAGTCAATGGATTTCTGTTAAACTTAGCAAATTCTTAGATAATAATAATTAAGGTAGGTAGTCTCATGCATTACTTTTACTGAGTCTTTGAAACTAAACTGAATCAGCCTTCAAAGTTGCAAAATCTATACTACATTATACTGAAAATTATACTTTTTGGGGAGGGAATTGGGAAAGGAAGAAATCAAAACTGGGAGGATGGATGGCACCATATCGTGTTTTGTAAACCAAACTCATAATGTATACAACACATACTAAATGGCATTAATAAATGAGTTAGGTTCAAAATCTCTCATAACCAGTTTCATTCTTGTTATTAAATATCTCTTTGAGGTATTTAATAACAAATCTGCATCATTACCATAATATTTGTGTGCTTAAGCCAATAAAAATACAAAATTTGGTTAGCTAAATCCTAAATTGCCAGCCTGTCCTGTTTTGCTCAGTATCCTGGTGGATACCAAATAGTGGAGTGCACCATGGAAGATGAGAATTAGACATTCTCCACCCACCCAGATATCTAATTTTGATCCTTAAGCAACCTGACAAATAACAGATTAATTTGGGTAAGTTAGTAAATATAAACTTAACTATGGTACTATCTGCACATACCCTTGAGTAAACATAACAGGAAATTATTATGATGAATGCATATATAACATGATCAAAGATCATGAGGGATATTCTGTTAATACCTTCCATTGTGATCACACTCCCATCCAAAAGAGAGAGAGAGAGACTCAGTGAAATAAGAAACAAAAGATAGTTTAAAGTCTCTAGCTTAATTTTATATGCTATTTCTCAACATAATCTCAATCACTATTGATACATTTTTCTCCAATGCTTAACAAGCTTATCAAACCATTTCTCACCTTTTCTTTGACCCATTTGTCGTTTTCAAACTGTAAGCCCAATGGAGCAAAGTCCAAGCTGTAGAGAGAACTTCAAATCTGATCTCTTCAGTAGTTGTTGAAGTGAAAATGTTTTGTGCAACTTGCATTGGCAGGTTGTGAAAGCAGTATTCCTTGGCATGAACTTGATTAATTTGTTGCTTCACCATAAAGTCCTGGTGAATGACACTTTTGCTATCCAAAACATAGCAACTTTCGGCAGAAGGTTGAATTTTGAACTTTTTGTCCTCAGTGAGGTAGAGTGACAATATTTCATAGACTGAATTTTCATGTTGGAGTCATAATGATGAATCCAACTTTCATCCCCAGTCATGATTTTGCAAAGAAAAGGATTGCCTTCCTTTTCTTTGCAAAATTTGTGACTAGACTTCCAGTCTCATTTCATTTTTATCTCCCCCATTATTCATCATCTACATGAATCATATTATGAAGAAAAGTGGCATCAGGCCTGCTATCAAAATTGCAGATGTTAATCTGAACTCTACTTTAAGCAGATAATGTTATACTCTTAAATAAATCCATTACAAGTCACTAGGAATCCTTAACTAAATTCAATAACTGCTGTACCAAAATTTAATATGAAAATCAGTAATAAAAAGTAAGTAAAGTAAAGACTATAAAAATATAGACAGACACATTGAAAATATCAGCTGCATCCTGAATGGAAAAACTTATAGAATGAGTAAAGCATTTCAGTTATTTAGGTACAATTGTTAGTGAAGATGGCAAATTCAATATGGAAATAGACAATATAATAAGCAAAGTTGGTATGATAGGGAGTTAACTCAATATATTTATATGGAATAAGAAAGAAATTAGTCAATACACTAAACTAGCTGTATACAAGACAGTATTCAAACAGGTATTAACTGCTAGATCCAAGAATTGGGTTAGAAATGAAACAATTGATCAAAGACTGGAGACCACAAATATCTGATACTAGTGTTTAAGGAAGGCCATCTTTTCTGACGTCTCAGAAAAGATGGTCGAGATCTTAAAAAAGCACAATCTTGTGACCACAAAAAGCTAGCAACCCTTATCTGTGTCCCCAAAGACCATCTGACACTCTGGATTTACCCAGAGTGTACCAGGTACCCTGCAGCTACAGCCATTCATGTTATGGACAAACAGGTAAGAAAACCAACATCCGTATATCAGAGCACCAGTATTACATCTGGTTCCACCACTACGGCCACTCAGGATTAGCAACCCATCCCCTGGATACTCGACAAAGGACCTGGTAGAGAAAAAGCTACCTTACTCCACCAAAGCAAATTCGAGAAAGGCTTTTCCTCGAATCTGGTGCAGCTCTTACCAGCTATCCCAACCTAAACAAATATGGTTATATCAAACTGCCTCTCATATGGAAAAGCCAATAGGTGGCATAATTATAGGACTTTAGGTCTTCCTGTATCTCTCTTCCATTTTTGTTACTGAAGTGTGCCTGTGTGCACGTTTAATATCAGTGTATTAATTCCTGAAGATGCCGAATTTAACTTCGGCAAAATATAAGAAGTAATAATTAAATATTTTTAGTTATTATCAGTTCTGGGGAAAAGTAGTGAACAGGACTTCAATAGTAGAATCATGTTAAAAATATCTTTATTTTTAACATGAATAGGAAGGTACCAGATATTGTTAGCATTCAAGGATGTATAAGCAGACAATAGTACTTCAATAGTAGAATCATGTTAAAAATATCTTTATTTTTAACATGAATAGGAAGGTACCAGATATTGTTAGCATTCAAGGATGTATAAGCAGACAATCTCAGATGGTATGGTCACTTAAACAGAATGGGAAAAATTAGCAAAACAGATGTTTGATGCGAAAAGACCCCAAAGAAGACCTAGATATAGGTGAATTGGTATAGTTAGAATTGCCTTAGAAGAATGAAATATAAGATTTGACAATATTGAAGTCCTGACAGATAACGTATTAATTTGGTAGGAAATTGTCAATAGTACTATCATAATAACCTGTATACCCTCTGAGGGTATAATATCAGCAACTTGATAATGATGAAGGGAATATATGTGAACTACAAGGAAGGTGATTATACTTAGCTTAGGAGGCAACATGAAGAGTGGTGCTGCAAAAGAACTCTTTGGGATTTTCTTTATAGTGAGGAGCTAATTTTGTCTCGTAATCTGATTGATGTGTTCCTTAGAGCTTACTGATCATCTTTCTCATCATATATATGCTGCGCAAAATTTTTTGCTTCTACTCCCCCCCCCCCCCCCAACTGCTTAAATGAACTCATTCATTCATTTGACTCCTACATGATTTATTCTCCTAACCTTGACTGTGGATACTCAAGACTAGAAGGATAAATTAGGTATGATTAGATGGATGAGTAGTATCACTGAGTAGGGACTACAAACAAAAAAAATGTTGTGGAGGATATATAAAGAGAAAGGTGAACAGCCAGCTCACGAGCAGTGCAAGGCATGAGCAAGAAGGTGACCAACATGTAAGAAGGCAAAACCAGATTATGACAAGAAATTCAAAAGAGCTCTTTTGCTGTATAGATAGTAAAGGAGACGTGACTGTGGAGGATAACTGTAACAAGTGCTGATAGTAGGGAAGTGACAGAAACAGGTAAAATTTTTGAGTTACTGAGTGACCACTTTGCAAAATTCTGTTTCATCCACTTGAATATTTTGCAGTCACAGATGTGACAGGAATTGATGATGGGGGGGGGGGGGGGGGATAGATGAATTGAAAGTAATTGGAGTACTGCACAATCTCAATGCAAGTACAGCCATGGGATTAAATGGTACATCAAACCACGTATTATGAGGATGCGCAAAGGAATTGGCATTATCTCTGACTAGGCTGTTTAAGTCTAAGCTCTTGTGAGGTTCAAAGGGAGTGGACATATGGTAAAATTAAAATTTTTTGTTGCATTAAGGAAGCTACATAATAGAGCGACTTTACTGCCACTTCCATTCATTATCTTGGAAATTGTCAGTAAAGGTATTAAAGAAGTTGCGGAGTGAGAAAATTCATGAATAGTGAATAAGATATGATACGGTACGGGCACAGCGTGTCTCTGTAAAGGATAGGTCATGCCTTAGCAATTGCTCATTTTTTTTATAATGATGTTCAGTTGAATAAAGGGAATGGTTACACAATATTACTGCTGAATTTTGCAAAGATGTTTGACAAGCTATCAGATAGAACTCTTTTACACAAATTAGCGCAAACTGGGATGAATATCATCACTAATAAACACACATACTAACCACAGTGATAAGTTTTAATACATAAATATTTCATCCCAAGTATCGTGGGACATCCTCAGTACAGTAATTCAAACAGTACTAGGAATAACATACATTTAGGGTGCATGATTACAATGGAATCCCAATATGTGTGCAGTAGTGTGTTATAGAATTAAATAAAAATATTTAAAAAAAAAAAGATAATATATATAAAGAGATTATTTTACACAATTTTGTATGACAATTTCCCATACTTTAGGAATAGCAAGAACGTCATTACAGTTTAAATTTGGTCTGTGTGGTAGGGCTTCAGCACTTTCTTTATATAAATGTTCATGTTTATATAAAGATCTATGTAAAGGTTTTGTCTTTTCCCAATGGATCCTATGGTTTGGGTTTTCAACTCCGTGTTGAGCGAGGCCAGATTTCTGTGGTTTGAAAAGACGAATGTGGTCCTGATGTTCTGAAATGCGTTTCTGAACAGATCTACCTGTCTGTCCAAAGTAAGACAACTTGCAGGAGCATGAGACCTCATACACACCAGGTAACATCAGAGGTGAGAGTTTGTCTTTAGGAAAAGGTAACAAGTTATAGATCTGGTTGATGGGTTTGTAGGTAGTGGCAAGATTATATTTCTTCATAATTTTTGAAAGACGTTCAGAGATACCTTTGACATAAGGTATGGGAATCCTATGGGCTCCTTGTCTAGGATGATGTGTGGGGAAGTGACTGATGATTTTTTGAGACAAACTCTCATTTCTGATGTTACCTGGCGTGTATGAGTCCCATGCTCCTGCAAGTTGTCTTACTTTAGACAGACAGGTAGATCTGTTCAGAAACGCATTTCAGAACATCAGGATCACATTCGTCTTTTCAAACCGCAGAAATCTGGCCTCGCTCAACACGCAGTTGAAAATCCAAACCATAGGATCCATTGGGAAAAGACAAAACTTTTACATAGATCTTTATTTAAACTACAATGACGTTCTTGCTATTCCTAAAATATGGGAAATTGTCATGCAAAATTGTGTAAAATAATCTCTTTATATATGTTATCTTTTTTTTTTTTCCAGTTATATTTTAATTTAATTCTGTAACATGCTACTGTACGCATATTGGGATTCCATTGTAATCATGCACCCTAATATGTTATTTATAGTATTGTTTGAATCACTGTGATTAGTACGTGTGTTTTTTAGTGATGAATATGGCACTGGTGATATGAATATAAGAGTGACTTATGGATACATACTGGAGTATAGTATATGGAGGAGTAGAATCTAGCAGAAGGCAGGTGACTGGTAGTGTACTACAGGGTTCCATGCTTGAACCACTGTTGATTCTAAATAAACCATTTCCTATATCATCAATGCACATTAATGATATGCAATGCTTCTAAGCTTACAGAATGATTTAAATAGGCTGAAAGTGTGAGGAAAAGATAATGTTTGCCAGTTTAATGTAGAAAAATGTAAAGTTATGCATTTTGTTAACTGCATTAACAAAAATGTACTTATACTTATGCCATGGAAATTGATGAAGTTTGGGATTATTGTTGGATAGGAAGTTTAAGTTCAAAGGACATATTGCAAAGTTATGGGATTGCTTGGTTATTGATTACATTAATAAAGAAAAGAAAGTTATAACTTCTCTTTATAAGCTTTTGATTGGGCCACAATTGGTATGCACATGTCTAGTCATCTGAGTTTATTTGGGATGAGGAGGTGCTAGAAAGGATTCAGAGCAAAGTGACCAAGATGTGAATGGTCTGTGGCTTGCGAGAACAGATTTAGAGTTTGTGGGTAGCAGAAGTAGGTTGATGAGTAGAAAAAAGAAGATATGATAGAAAAATTTATGTTAGTAAAAGGGTTTTATAGGCTTGTTGCATAAGAATTTTGCATCATTTGACTTAACCGGGTAGAACAAGGTGTCATCCCTGGAAATTGAATAAGAGTGTAGTTAGTAAAGACATTAGGACTAGATTTTTCACTTGAAGAGAGGTGAATAAGTGAAATGAATTGCCAGTCTGTTATGAGTGCTTTGTCAGTGAATGTGTTCAAGGAGAAGTACCATAGGTATTCTGTGAATACTGCTGGCCTCCTGTGATGATTCTTCAAACTCTGTGGAAGTGCCTGTACAATAACAATAATTAAAAAGAATCATTCTGTAAGAAAAGATTTTATAAATTTCCAATTTATCAAATAAATCATGAGTAAGCATTTTAATTCATTCATATAATGTTGCAGTAACACATAAGCTTAAAATATAGCATATTCTTCATCACTGAATAATGTAGAACCTTTGAAGATTTTTGAATAACACAAATTTTTGAATGATATTGAATAATACAGCTGGCAATTAAATATAAAATTGAACATTGAAAAATAATAATGTAGTTGCATTTATTATTTGATTGAAGTGTAGAATATGGGTAAATAAAGTAACTAATATACAGGTAATTTAAGAGTAATTTATAATACAAAACTGAATTTGAAGAACTCGTATGTAACTTTATCATTACTGAATAGTTAGCATTAGTTATTAGACATTATGTTGATTGATGGAGGATAGTGCTGGTAGGATTATGATGAACTATGTTTAATTAAATCCAGTATTTCATCCAGATTACATGGCTTCTTTGGGGGATCAGAATAGCATTATTATAACTAAATATATGTGCAATTATAGCTTCTAGAAAATGTGGCATGTCCTGACATTGGGCACTACTAGGGAGGAACAGCAGCATTTCCAAATTTTTGACAACCATACTTGTTAAATATAATAGTGCCACTCTGATTCCTGAAGAACCTGGATAAAAATTTGATTTAATTAAACATAATTTAGAATTCTACCAGTATATTTTTCCATTAAATCAGCATGATGAACTTTAATTATATAGTCTGGAAATTTTTTTAAAACTTAGCATTTTTATTGTATTTCGATGAAGTACATACAAATTTGAGCTACTTAATTAGACTTTCATAGTATTCATCATTTATCTTTAAAAAATTATTAGACAAAGTGATGCATCTGGAGGATTGTCTGCAGTCTTCATCAAAACCTTTGCAGTTGCAGTGAATTTTATACTTTCTTTGGATATACAAATATTAACAACTATTTAATGCATAATTATCTGGATATATATTAATTGAACCATTCCTTTCTTGTTTTTACATCAAAAATAATTTGTTCTTGTTTCACCATTATATATATATATATATATATTATTTATTAAAAGAATACAGTACTATTTTTTTATAATGTTGTACAATGACACAAAACATTAAAACATTCATATAATAACTTTATTAATAGTGACTGTGTTCTGTTGTCACATCATTTAGGTATGTATATAGATTTTTTGTTTCTTTGTCTCTCTCTCTCTGGCAATTTGATTTTCTTGCTCTTTCCTCTGGCTATTCCCATTCATAACTCATTTCACTCAGTCTACCATATTTATTGTATTAAGTAATAATCTTTCTAATTAACCCACAGAGCATTCAAAATATTAAGGTAATTTGTTCCATTGTTTATATATTTGCACTTAATATATTTATTGCTCTTTAGGTATTAGTGTAGTTAAGAGAGACTGGAGCTTAATTTTTAGTGGGTATTACCTTCCAGGTAATACCTTTTATTGTAGTAATTAATGTGAACACACAGACTAATTGCAATTATCTATGATTATTTGTTTTTTTTTTTTTTCCTTTTTATTCTTACCAAAGTTGGAAGATTAAAGAAAACAGTGAGGCAGATTATTTCAGTTTCACTTTTTTGATAAAGAGAGTGATGGGTATGTAAAGCTAGATGGAAAAATCCTGACTCACTTTCTTGGTGAATTTGTATTTGTGTCCAACTATTTTCCCCAAAGTGTACTTAATGGCAAATCAACCACAGCTTTTTTTTTACCTGCAGTTTTCTTTCAACATTTTGTACATATCATTGATTAAAATATGATGTTGCTTTACTTTTGTATAAAACTGTTCTTTAGTTTAAGCACAAGGTGCATGTAAACTCTAAATGTAAAAATATGTTTTTGTGTGTGTACGTATGTATATACATGTGAACTTCCAATATATGCATATCTGCTCACGTATTGGACGCATATAAAAATCTTGATATGTTGCATAATTTTATACCTCTTGTTGAATTCACAATGTATTATTTTATTGCCATTTTAACCTTTTGAAAATTTTGATAAAGCTATGATATATAAAGGGTTAAATTGTGATGTGTGAATCAGAAAAAATATCAGTCTGCATCGCCAGGTGCAATTTCAAGATTCATGTACGTTGTATCAATGTATGTTAAAAAAAGGTTACAGTTTATGGTTGCAATATGTTAATTGTATCCATTGTAATATAGCATTTTGCTGTAAATTTTTTACACTACCTATTTTTTATGTATTGTTTCATTAATTTATTAAGTTCAGACATTAAATTGTTGAAGTTTTATGCGTTGTTCTTCAATCTTTATTTTGTTTTTCCCTTGAATAAATTAGTAAATAAATAAATTTCTTTGGCTTGTGCCAGAGAGAGAAAACAAATCTTCAACTTTCAGTCTCATGCAAGTAGCACCAAAATGAAAAAGACATGCAAGTAAACAATCTGTAGTCATCACATGTTATGCATGACTTACTCAAGGGTTTGCTCTTACAAAATACATATAAACATGTATGAGTTACCTGTTTTGGCATTTTGGAACATTTCAATAATTTTTATTATTAAAAGCAAATTTTAGTAATTCAATATAATTTTTGAATTGTTAAATGGTTTACCTGGTCTCCATTAAGTGGGTCAATGGTCTCACACAAAGCAATGAAATACATCTCCTACCTGACAATCACAAACATCCATGCCCAGGACAGGATTTTAACTCACAGTCTGTTAGAGAGCAGATACACTAAGGAAAATTTGGAACAAGGAAGACAACAAAAGTCGACGTTCCTTTTCCAACTGCACAGATCAAGCAGGTAAAGGCATTTTATCTATCAATGTGATCTGACACAAATTTTTCACATATATATCCCAGAATATCAGATATTCCTAAACACTCTAGATCTCTTTCTTACTGATGACTCTTCTACCAGGCAATTCTAACCACAATCTGGTGTTGATTTCTTCTTCTTCCATGGAATAGCACTTATACAGCCATTCTTGCCTACATGTCTGGCATTATAAAAATCCTATGTGGGATAATCTTCATGACTTCTGTGCCTCATTTATTTGGCTGGATTGCAATTTTCTGATCCAAACATTCATACTAAACACATCACTTCTACACAAAAAACAATTCTTGGTATGGAAACATTTATTCTGTATTCCACTTTAAACTCTCGTTCCTTCCCTATTTTAGTTCAGACAGGGGAAGAACCCTGCCTACTGCAATTGTCTTTCATCAAAGTCTCCATGTTCCTTTTCTGTTTATTCCAAAATAGCTGCAATATTAGCACATTCAAAACTGATTTTGAAAAGGCTGAAAGCCAGAAACTTGCATTGCATCATATCCAAATGACAATCATGCTTTTCTAGACTCTTACCAAAGATACTGGCCATAACTTTTGCTCTGCTGTGCTTCCCTCCTCTTTTGCATGTGGAGGGTTCCATTGCATTGTTACCCCACAGAAAAGCTATTCCTAACACACAACATTCAGTGCCTTCCTCTGATTTTTTATTATTATTTTTATTTTTATTTTTATTTTATTTATTATTTTTTTTTTTTTTGAAAGTGTTTCTGCTCCACAGCTGACGTCTGGCCCACTGAAAATTTGCTCAATATTCAACCAGTTCATAAGAAGGGCAACAAATCTTTGCCATCTAATTACTGTCAGATGGCAAAGCTCATTTCAGTGCTTGTTAAAGTAACGTTAAAAACTATTAACACTCAACTTGTAGATTACTGATGCCAATCGACTAATAAACAATCACCAGCATGGATCCCACAGCTGTCGATCAACAAAGAATTTTCTTTCTTCTGTTACCTACCTTTGGAGAAAAGACAGAAAACTTTGAGGAATCACCAATAGTTGTCTTATGAGGATTTTCCTTTCACTCAAAATGCTAATTTTATTTCCGAAAGTCTGTTAACTATACGAATCACAAATCTTACCAAACAGTAAATAATGTTTTCACCTTTGGGGTAGTTCCCCTAAGATCTGCAAAATACTTTAGTCAATACAGAAGAGAGCAATTACATTGAGTAATGATAGATATCTCATTAATTAACTCCATTCTCTCACACATGTTTAATTTCTACTGTTTATATATTCTACAAATATTTCTATGGTGAGCTGTTTGTTAGAATTAGCATCAATAATTTCCCTACTGTCTTCTAAATCTCTTTAGGCATGTGTTATAGCTACTGAACATGACACCTCTCCAAATTCAAAACAAATTTTTCCTCATGTTTGTTCATTCGTTCCTTGGAGAACAATATACATATCTTCAAATCTTCTTCCTCTTCTTTTTCACCTTTCTGTATTATTATTAAGAAAGATCTCCAGGGAGTCAGGGATTCATCGAGGGAGTCCTACTATTCACACCAGCTGTCATACCTCTTCTTGAATTCATTCGTGCTACTTGCACACACAACATCCAAAGGCAATCCATTCCAATCACGGAGTATTCTATCAGAGAAAAATCTAGCCCTACCCTCCCCCTTTCTTAACAGCATTTATTCTCAACTTCCATGGATGCCCTTGCATCCTTTCCCCACCCTCCAAGTGTTAGTCATCCCTCTTATACAAATCCAATCTTCCCTCAAACTCACTCCACACATAGCCTACGCATCGCATTATTTGCCATTATACCCCTTCTTCTTAATTCATTTTTATCATGTTGAGGTAATGTACTTACTATCCTCACTCTCGCCTCTTCCACCAACCTATTTATGTCCTCTCTCATACTGAACTTATCACTAGGTAAGTAGTTAGTGCCTACTGCAATTACGATCTCGTTTACTTTTCTTTTCTGTTTTGAATTACTTTCATTATATTTTTAATTTTTGCACCAGGAAAACTTGACGTTATAACCCACTCATCAATGGCATGTTTTATGATAGAGTCACTGCACCAAATAACATCGTTCTTTTTATAATCAACTTTACCAGAATTTTGTTATTATCCATTAACTTACCTGATTCCATGCTTATTATTTTCAATATCGTCTTTAGTGGAGAATACCTTCTTGTTCACTACTTCGCTGGTCTTGTTAGCATTTTGTTTCTTCTGCATTTTTGGAGCCATTTTACACCTGTATTTAATATTACAATAAAAATACATTATGAATACTCTAAAAAACATGAAAATCTATTCTAATATACTATAAAACTCTAATTTTCTATGAAAAAACACAATAAATCGCCAATATTACACGAATGCTAAATTACACCGACCTAGCAGTGTAATGCACAATACTGTATTATCCACATTATTAACAGATTGTAAGTTCAAAATCTCTCATGAGCGAATTATCATAGTTAAATTTAAAAAAGAAAAGAAATAAAAAAATATGGACATCCTTCTTCTAGAGATCATACAAGGGACTTTTTCAAAACACCTTCAGACCTCCAGTGGGTAATGATATTCCTCTACCATATAAAGATATCTATGCTCACAGCAGGATTTAAACCCACAATCTGTTGGTTGGAGAATGGCAATGCTATCCACTTGACCAACTGAGCTTGCATTACTTCTTTTTTTCTTATAAATAAAAAAAGAAGTAAACATTTGAATAAGTAAATATTTTACACTTACGTGTGCATGCGCACAAATACCCATACCGAAAAAATTCGATTTGTAGAATGTGCTTTTCTTAAATAATTGAAAAACATTTAGAAATCTTACAAATTTAGTCTTTCACTACAAAATGCCAATTTTACAAATTTTGTATAATAAAGCAAATTTATTTATGTATAGTCACACTCGCATCAAAGAACAAATTTCCATACCTGAAAGATAGTGTTTCAGCCTTAGGTTTTAAGCACAATAATCATAACTTAGTTCTTCAACTAGAACTTTCATCTTGAGCACTTTGAAAATAGCAAAAAAAAAAAAAAAAAAAGAACCGAATAAAAACACTATTTTCTTGCAAGATATTTCAAAAAAATAAAATGTCAGAAATTTCTAAGTGTTTGTTACTGGAAATAAATGCTTTAAAATACTATAGGAGGTTTTGTGGCACTTGCTTATTTGATAAATCAAAATTTAAAAAAAGTTAGTTTCATAAATATAATGCCTAAGTTGGACCATGAGGAATCTATGGTCAAATCATTTGCAGTTAATTAAATTTCAACTTAGCTATGCCCTGTGCATGATTGTAGCTTGTTCATAACTGGAAATAGTTTGTGCCAGAAATATCCGTTGTAACTAGCAGATCCATCTCCTAATACGAGTATTTCAAGTAATATTAGAAGAGGCATTCACATTGGAATGATATGTCAGTATACACTAATGCACAAAGCTTGAAGAATAAGTGCCTGTGACATTCTTTACGGGAAGATTTCAGAAATTCCTGATTTCTCATATGTATTCTTCTTCTCTTCCGTCTAAGACGGATTGAGTCTTCTCTTGAGCAGGATCTTCCAGTCTTCTTTATTCCTTGCTGTTCACAAAAATAAAGAACATCCCGAGATGTTCTTTATTAATTTCAGCCAGGTAATTCTTGCTCTTCCGGATCTTCTTTTTTCTGTTGGAAAAGTATTGATTAGTACATTAGGAAGTCTGTCTGTGCCCATGCATACAGTGTGGCCAAACCATCGAAGTTGTTGTTTTCTAATTTTTTCTATTGTCTTTTTATACAATAATTCTTGTCTGACTGTGATGTTTGTTTTCTTTTCTATCCAATTTGTTCTATTTATTTTTCTTAAGCATATGTATTATGCTTGTATGTATTATCCATTCTTTATGTGAGAAATCACTTCTTAAAGATAAAACAGGTATATATTTTAAACACTGCTTCCTCATAAAATTAAGGATGTAGTGTTAAAATTGGATGCAAAACCTGCAATTATGCGATTTTGTAAAATCTTGTAATTGAAGGATAAATTTTGTGTGACCTTCCTACGAACGGCTGCAAACCTATAATACATTAAGAACCGTGAAGTGAATTAGGGATTTTTTAAATTTTATTTTTTAGATATATAATCCGAACTGGAGACTAAAGATGGAATTTTTTTAAGCCACTTCATGTCTTCAATAAGCATGATAGTGGGTTTCGCACTGGGCAATGAAATTTATCTCCCAACTAAAAATTGAAGGTTTAGAAAGTTAATGAATACAATTCGGGATTTGGATGTTTTGTAACTGAAACCTTAAGACTTCAGTTACAAAAATGTGCCTTAAGACCACATTATCCTTGCTAATGTGGAAAGGCGCATCTTGCAGGTTTAATTAAAAGATGCTTGCTTCATTTAGAGGAATCGAAAATTATGATACCGTTATAGAAGTGACTGGCCCGATTAATACTGAATTTTAACTCTCAGCTTTATTCGTTTATTCTTAGTGGTTGTAAAGAAAATCAAGGACTGATTCAAAGAAGAGACACTAAATACGCGGAATGATCGCATCATGATGGTTGTCATTTTTTCTAGAAGAAAGAGGAGAAAGTTCTAGAAATATAAAAGATAGACAACATGATATGATTGCAGTTGACTAAACCAAAAGCTACTAGAGGATGTGCAATATAAAGTTGGTAATGAATAGAGAACGAATATACAAAGTGCCTTTTTTTGCCTTTATGTTTTGCTGGAAATACACAACGTTCAAATAAGTACTGGGACAGCACTATATTTGAGAAACAAATTGCACTCATCCTCTTTGGACTGTGCACTGTCGCTACTAGTCCTCGTCATTATTGGATATTATTGTTCATTCCAAGGTATTTTATATAATTGGGACAGGACTCTCTGCAGGCTAGTTCTCACATCATTGTTCCCAAATCATGTCACAGTATGACACGAAATAACGTGTTGAAAAAAAAAATGGATCCGTTCAATAAAACATCCACGACGTAGGAAGTAATGCACCATCCAGAAGTGTTGCACAGTCGTCAGTGTTCATTCTTCCAGGCACTCGCTGCAACCAAAATCCTAGTCCATACCAGAAGAAACATATAAAAACTATTGCACCTCCAAAAAACTTATGTTAGGATGACGCACTTGAACACAAGGCAGTATTGCGTCATATCAGAAAGTTGTCCCAACACACCGACTAGCCAGGATATTCTCCACACCTCTGCTCTTAATTGCCATGCTTTATGTTTGGCCTATTTGTGACTACCCTTAAAATGAAGCTGAGACCGTATCTATTTTGTAATGTCCTGCTACTAATTTCAATCCATAACCCTTTGAATTCCTGGTTGATCATATTCACATTTCATTGTCGATATTTCGTACAGCTCACCCGTCTTTCTTTCGTACTGTACTAGCTTCCTGAGATTCCTATGTTGTACTTGACTAAGATGGCACCACACTTCCGTCGGTGGATAAGGTTTCCAGCAGATTATTTTGGATGATGCAGTATTTTACTAATTGTCATAAACAAATAAGCATCCTATGATAAAATCTTACCACATCTCATTAACACTATATATATACTGTATAATATAATGTGTACGCACAGTGGACTCTAGTGTTATACCTGTTTTCTTTATATAACTATATAATATACATATTAGTATATTTTATTCTAAAATAGAGTACTGTCCTATATACTTATATGAGAAATGCCTTTTTACAATGGATTACATAAGCAACGAATTTATATTACTGAAGACGAATTAGTTGTTCTGAGTGGAAGGTGAAGTACCTGACTGGAAGTTTGGAGATGAGGAGACTGTGGAGAGGGTTCAGAGAAGAGTGACCAAGTTGGTGAGTGATATAAAAAATGCCCCCTACATTGATAGATTGAGAGCTTGTGGATTGCAGAGATTGGTTGATAGGCGAAGAAGAGGTGATATGATAGAAACATTTAAATTACTGAAAGGTTTTTATAGGATTAATGCAGGGGAAATGTTTCAGCTGTGTGATAGTGATGGAAGAACAAGAGGCCATCTCTGGAAATTAAAGAAGAGTGTGGTTAACAAAGGTGTCAGAACAAGGTTTTTTGCCTGGAGGGTGGTGAACGAGTGGAATTCATTGCCTGACTTAGTTGTGAGCTCTTCGTCTGTAAATGAATTCAAGAAGAGATATGACAGATATTGTTTTGCTAGTTTGGGTCTCCCGCGATGAGTCTACTTACTCCATGGAGATACCCGTAATAATAATAATAATAAGTAATGAGAATTGTATAATGATCATCAATATTGGCATTTTCAAACGTGTCTGTACTGTTGTGTATAAATACTTATATAAAAAAAATTAAAGATAGAGAAATTAGCCATTTTGTTATGCATATCTCGCATCCGGTTTGCTCACTGTTCTTTTATCTTTTTTTTTTTTTTTTTCTCGCGCTGAGTGCTAGCTTCCCTTCTGTGGTTTTTTACTTTTTAAATATGAAACCGACCTCAAGCATACCTGGTAGCTATTACCTATACTGTTCTAAGTATGACTTTGGGTAATACATGGGAATTATGCCGTTACGACGCAGATATGTCTCTTAGCGGATAGCTGATGATAATAATAAACAGGGTTGACAATTATACTCACCTGTGGTGCGTAGACTTTGCTGTCAAGCAGCTGCAGTCTGGCTAAAACAGAATATTTTTTATTTAATAAAAAATACTTCTCCAACCACGGTAGTACAATACTGCTTTGAATCATTTTGTGAAACCCTTGTTGACTTATTCGGAACATAGCATTAAAAAAAATGGTCTTGGATGAATGTTTTTTTTTTTTTTTTTTTTTTTTCCGTGGCAAGTAGGATCTTGTATAATTTGAGGAGCGGATAACAAAAATAATACAAACCTTATCTTTAGGTGATGTTTCAGTAGAAATGAGGAAAAGATCTGGAAGGCTGGTTTGGTATTACAACCAAGGTATGAGTCCAGTATATTATGTCTGTCAATGCGGTATTCATTAGCTGATATTTCTGCAATTTGTAAAACCCTTATAAAAGATTTTTTTTTTCGCATCTTACTACGATTGTACTACGAAAGAAGAATGGATAAAAATTTCAAGTGACTAATCAGCACATAAGAGAGCACGATATGCTCATGAAGCAAGTTTTCTGTTCGAATTGGATTTGCATTTTTATATTTTTTACAAAACTCACGAAACAATTTATTCGGATTTTTCTAATAGTTCGTGTCTTCAATGTTAATTTATGAAGCCTACGCGTAAACTGATTTTGGTTGTTTATTGTCCTTATGTCAATCTGGTTTCTTGGACGCCTTCCTATCTCTTATTCATAAATTTTACCATCCCTGTTCTTCTTTCTATATATTCTGTCTCCCTCAAATCAGATTTCCAATATTCGGTCCTCTCTTAAACTAGTTACAACCAATACCTTTAAATTCAAGCCTATTATACACCTCGATGTTCCTGTCTAACCACCATATGTTCTCAAGCTAGTTTGTCTGATTACGCGAGAAAAATCCCTTTATTCTCGCGGAGAAGAAATAAGCTAACTAACCTTCGGTTAAAAGAGAAACCTTTTACTCTGAAATGGTCCCTCACATTAGTGACGACAACGGAAAAGACCCAACTACAAATCTTTTCCAACTAAAGGGTACATGTCGCATCATCCACTGACTGTGCTGGAGATGCTATAAACTGATTTTTAAAACATTTTTCTTTTATTCATGCGTAAAAAAAGAATAATAATATTATAATGATGCATCAATGTAGTAATGACAAAAAAAAAAAAAAAAAAAAAACTGCGATAATGATAACGTTACAAAGAGCGAGCTTCTAGGTCTGGAAATGATTCGACATTTGGCATTATCAACTTGCTTAATGGAGAATCGTAATCACAAAGGCGATTCGAATCCAGATTTTCCATCCAAAAATCCTTTAAGTCAGTCAGATTTTAAAAACGTAGTTCACGGAATTAAAACAACAGTCCCATACAGACAATTACAAGAAAATTGGATAGCAGATAATATTAAACTAAACGAATATATCTAACACTGATCTGAAATACGAGTAAAACTTAAACGTCATTAAAGTCGTGCAATGCGGCAATATTACACTGAGTTGATCTGCAGCGTTTCATGAAGGATTATTGGAAATCGGTTGGTGAAATCCATATGTACCACACTTCGCATGATAGTCGGTCTAGAATGTTGCAAGAAAAAAAAAAGTTCAATTACAGTCTTCGAACAAGACGATCGAAGACATTTGAAAATTTCCAATTTGGTGAATCAAACTTCTCTATAAAAATGAAAAATATTTTGTTCCTGATGGTAGAATATAAATGGAAGGACAATCAAATAGTGGAAAGTTTGCTCTCATTAACTCCTCGCTTATCTGTTTGATTACCAGACATCTTTTTGATTAATGCACCATTCCCGAAGATGTTTAAATGAACGTGCAGCGGAGACAGATAACGACCAACAATCAATAGGAACCAGAAAAATTCTGCCGATTACCGAACTGATAATGCATTTGTCACTATATTTTAATGAAAGTCCGAAAGATAATTTGGCCATCAGTAGATAGAGCCACAGAATCTAACCTTTATTTGCTGATAGTTCATTTTATTACGGCAAGAGTACGATGATAAAGGCATTCTGAATATTTTAACGTTTCTTTATTTGTGGTTAACGTACGCTACGCAAAACAATGGTAGTAACTGCATATCTACTATCAAAATCACTCACAACTGCGTAGATTCTTAATTATGTAGACAGGTCTTCTGTCTGATGCTTATGTAATTAGTTTTCTCACATTTCTTAAATTTTAAACAGATCTATATTAAACATTTTTCTATTAAAAACTACCTACAGTGGCCAATATGAGCCTTATTTTCAAATGTAAATCAAGAGTATTTTATCCTACAAATTTTCAAATATTATAAAAAATACTTTTTTTTTTTGAACGAATTTTGAAAACAAAACATATGCCATATTATTAAAAAACATATTAAATTACGAAAGACAGGTCTCGTAATTTAAGCCAGTGAATACATAAAACGGGGAAAGCACTTAATAAAGCCTCTAGCTTTTACACTCACACGCACAGAGAGAAAGTATTTTGATTTACATCTTTTTTGTGTCTGTTAACTTTGCTTTTTTTTTCCTTTTCAACGATATATATGACTGTATATTAACAATATTTTATACACTTGGTGGCCAAAATATTAGCGACTTCCCTTGCAGTTTGGTTTGAAAATGCATGGACTCTCATTCCCAGACTGTATATTGGCAGAGACCAAGAAAAAAAAATCTATAACAAATAAATCTCCAAAAAGCCTGAACAAATTGAACACCAGGTAATTAATATAGTAACCTCCTATGTTTACTTAGGAAAAAAGATCACAGTAGACGGAAGCTGTGAAGAAGAAATACGTAAAATTCAACTTGGAAAGCTTTTAGAAAACACCGTGAAGCACTCGAAGGAAACATCCCAATCTACTTTAAAAGAAAAAAAGGAAGATAAGCTCCGAATTTCTCTAGCAGGCATGGAGAGACAGGTGAGAAGGCTGACAGACAACTGCCCCATTTCGTGTTCCTCATCGTAAATTCTCGTTTTCTGTTGATTTGCGAAGTTGAAAACTCAAGCTTCTTTCCAAATGGGTGGGAACTATTTACTTGCGTCAAAGTTCGACTAGTTTGGGAAGTTGAAAGGTAATTGGAATCAAAACTGTTCTCTTTTCTATCGATATAGTGTTTTGGAAGTTACCACGAGGCTATGTGGGCATTGTATCAATTTTTAAAAGCTTATTAATTGTCGAAAGGATTTACAAAAGTCCATAAACGTCTTCTTAGAACGGGCCGAGAATTTAGTTATCGTTTCTTTAATAAACAGCTTTAAAAATCAAATGAAAGAAATAAAATTCTAATTATCTATAACGCCAAGAAAATTTATTTCGTGACAGATCAAATTATTAGAAAAATCGGATACTTTCAATTTATTTATTTATTTTAGAGAAAGACATTCACGAAGAGTTCAATCAAGAGATATGAAATGTTTCGAATAAAGCTGAAAGAAGTCGGTTACCTTTTTTCGATTTTTTTCCCTTTCGCCATTTTCTGCAGCATTTTTATGAGAAGTAAGCTGAGCTAAAATCAAATTCTACTGCGTTTAATGACACCAACCAATGAATCTGCGAGCACAAGGACAATAAAATATACAAACAAAATTTGTATATTTTGCAATGCAACCTTTAAACTTGTTCAGTATTTGTTCCATCTTTTCAAGAATTATTTAAATGCTCTTGGTAGTCGTAGATGTTAAATAGATACCCTACGAAACGATCGACAACCCACCTTTCTGCCATTTTCACTAGGAAGTCGCGGATAATATTGTAAACGTTTCTAAAATCATCAGGAATATCAATGATTTTCACAAGCTCATTGTTTTGAATAGCATCATTCATTGTAACAATATCGTTGAGTGGCCATGTTTAAGCTGCTTCAAAACCAGTTTATTGTCCAATGTCAAACATGTTTCTGTATATATACAAGTACCATCTGTTGCACAATATTGCATTGATCCTCTGGCGTAGATACAAACGTATTTTCGGAAGCCACTACAAGGAAGTACAGTGTCGCCACCTTTCCGAAAAATTATGAAAAAAATCATTGAGAATTAATTTTGTATTTACACGCTGACTTACCGAAAGTCATAGGACACCCCTTCGATTATAGAAATATAGATGAGACTGTGCAAATTTTTGTGACCTATAAAGTAGATCAGAGATTTTCTGAAACTGATTTCGATCTTGAATACCAAACACAGAGAATTAACGTTTCCCAGGGAACGAGGGAGTAAAACTAATTATATATCATTTGGAGAAAATGTCTGAGATAATTGCTCCGCAATTGGAATTCAATGCTTGTTAACTCACTGTTGGCAACAGTGAGTTAACAAGCATTTCGCCTTCAGACCCTAGAAAATCTCTGTTTTAGGATGCGAGAAACCACAAGCAATCCTATAGCTACACTGCTTGGAAAGAAGTCAACGGACACCACACTGTGAGGAACAAACAGCCGTAGTGCCCACCTTAATAAGATGTAGAACCTCCTTTCACTGCGATGAGTACAGCAGTCCTACGAGATGTAGGATAGCGACAATGGGAATTTTGGACCATTCTTCTTGTAGGCATGTAATGAGGTCCTGGACTGTTGTGGGGCAGACGTCCCTTGACCTGACTTCAATTCTGTGCGATTGACCCTTATCTTCCGACATTTTGGGTTATAAAATGATTGTAAAGTTTGAAGAGAACAATCGGACCATTGCAGTGGCCAGTACAGATTTTAGACTAAATCCGATACATTTATGGGACGAACCAGAAGGCAAAAAAATTAACCTTCTTCATTAGTAGAACTTACGAATACTGAATAGAAGAAGTGGACCACAATACAACCAACCTTCTATTAGAAAATAAAGACTAGACAACACGTCTTTGTTGTTGTTGTTGTTTTTGTTAAAGAAAAAGGTGAGAAAGATGTTTTGTTTGCATCTGAATGATCCCATGACTTTTGGCAGGAGAATTACTGTAGACTTCAAGTCAACACCAACAATAATATATGTAACCTAATGAGAAATTTAAATTACGCAATCTTAGTGCAAAGAAGTTCAATACTGCAGATTACAGATAACAAGAATCAGCTGAGAAACATCATAAATAGATGATTTATTCGGCAGTGAGACTAATACGGATTTTATGTACTTCTTTTCACCAGGAGAAGTGACACAGAACTAAAAGCCTAATTCAAATACGACCGCTACCATCGTTCGTCCATCAACCCCATTTGTTGGGCTACACTCTTGAACGGATTAAACTGATTAACCTCCACTTAGGCGAAAATTTGTTTAATTTCTAAAAGTTAAGAGGAAAGTCAAATAATCTCGCAATCAAATATGTCAGCTTAATCTCTATATCGACAAAACTAAGAATTATTTGGATGTTCGAGTGGACAAATTTGAATTCTTCTGTTGAAAAATTCAGTCCTATAACGCTATTCTGTTGATTCGATATCTATTCACAGTCTAACTTCAAACTAACCGAAATTTTCCTCCTTCGTTCCATCAACCTCTGTCCTCTAGAACAACCTACCTTATAGTGCTACCTCATTAAGGACTATACCCTCCAGCTGTTCAAGAAAAACATTAAGAAGCATATTCCCTTTTCATAATTTCCTATCCATGCATGCATTAATGTACTAAAAGTTTTTAATTCCTGACGTATGGTGGGAACAATATAAAAGAAAAGTTAATAGATTATCTAGGAATAATCAAAGAAAAAGAGTGATATACTCTCTGCGGAGCAATACTTCAATAACTGAAGGAATTAATGCAAGCACATTTTCTGCAGTCTGTGAAAGAATTATAGAATAATAATCATAAACAAACAGGCAAACCAGTCTCGCGAACATCTACAGACATAAATACATCCCCCCCCCCCAACGTCAGGCTCTGCGACAAGCCGGTTGGGATTGCATCATGTAAAATAGCGGACCCTGTACCGAGCGTGATATAACGAGAGGAAGAAGAAGAAGAGCGAAAAAATTATGGAAAGAAAATAAAAAAAAGAAAGAAACGAAAGATATTCCAGTTGCTACTGAATATCTCACATTTGTCACAGTCTGTATGAAGGAGATCCCTTTGACTGTTTACCAGTAACTAAAATTATTATTATTATTAAGCCTAACGAAGGGAAAAACTTCCCTTCGTTAGGCTTAAGAAATAAAAGTCAATGTACGACCTCTTTGAGAGAAGGCCTTTGTCGTATGAATTATTCAAGAGAACTTAGTCTTAGATAATTCAGATCATTTGCGATGTATTAAGGCCTGTAAACACAGTTCTCAAGTTTAACACCGAAATTTCAAATAAAAAAAAAATACAATGCCATCTTTAAAAAAGTAAATTAGTTATTAAAAGAGAATATATGCGTAAAGATTAAAATTCTGAAGAAATTAGGCTGTTTTTAATAACAGGAGTGCAGGTTAAAAATACCGGAGGAAAACGCATATGGCTGATAAAAACATTTACAAAAAATATTAGAAATGAAGTTCTTGGATTATAATAAACCAAGATAAAAAGATGACATCTTTGGAAATGCGGTGTATGAGAAAAACATCTCGTTATGCTCGTCTAGACTAGTAAAAAAATAAAAGAATGAAAACAATAACTTACAATAGAAGCTTTTTAAAAAAAAAGAATTACGTGGTTTTATAACTGTTTATAAATCACCGCATAAACTGCTCACTCGCATCTAACTGTGAGGACAGAAAATTGTGGAAATACAAAAAAACATTAATTATTAATTTGGACGTGTCCAATGAACCAGTTACAAAAAATAAATAAATAATGAAAACATCTGTTATAAAATGATGAAAGATTAAAAATTGTATGCTAAAGACGCTGGAGAAAGAAAGAGGAATGTGTATCCTTCTATTTTTCCATTCCTACTTCTTTAGCTTTGTACCAGTGTGTTATACGTTTATACCCACGAAACGGTATAAACTTATAGCACATTGGTACAGTGGGTGGACTACCAATCCGGCAGATAATTCATTCTTGGAGATTGCATAAAAGTGCGATGCATAAGAGAGTGAGGCGTGACTTTTTTTTTTTTTTCAGTGGAGAATTGGTGAGTGGAATGAGTTGTTTGCCAGATGAGGTGGTAAGTGTACAGACATTGATCAACTTTAAGATGAGATGTGACTCTGGTAGACTGTCTCTTACTGTTCCCTCTCTCGATCAGTCTTGACTCCAGAAGATGTTTGTTTGAATAATAATAGTATTATAATAATAATAATATTCAAGCATGATCTCACACTGTTGGAAATCATTTACAACCCAAGAATAGTCATAAAACCTCTATGTTATCACATTAGGATTCGAGCCTATTAGCCTGTAGAGATCAACGTTAACCACTCAGCCAACTAAGTGTGTACATTATCTATTTTTGTGAGTTATTCTTCTCAGACGGAGAAGATAAAGTTTGTTTGTTTGTTTGTTTGTTTTGAAAAAAAAAATTTGGTTTTATTTCCTGGCGCTAATTCAACTACAATATTATCCACAGATAAATTATAGGATTAAGTATTTATGAAATGTTTGAAAACTAAGCTCGTTCTTAGCTCGGTAGGAAGAACAACCATAACCTTTGGTTAGAAATGCCTGGATTCGAAGGCCTTTAAAAATGGACCAACAGGATCCATTTTGAAAAATGCCTTTAAATATGTAATCCGTTTTTAAAGTTATCCGGTTTCATATGGAGAGATGATAGGAATATTTTCCCTGAAAAACCGACCAGAGAACACAAGCACTAAAAGACATAGCGCTAAACTGCCTTAACGTAACATAAAACTGGGTTTATACGAATCGGGTTTCGTGAGTATAATAGACCAATACTATACTCGTATGGTAACAGAGTGGTTAATGTGCTCTCAGCCAGCAGGCTGGGGATTCGAATCCCGCGTTGGCATGGATGCTAGTGATCATCTTTAAGTGGAAGATGAATTTCATCGCATGTGTGAGATCTCTCCTCCACTGGAGGCCTGAAGAGGCTTAAAAGAAGTTCATGTTTAGACTGTAGAGTGGGGTTTCTGGACTAGGTAAAAAATGTAAAAAAATGCGAAAAATAAATCAAACAAGAAAAAATGATTTAAAAAAAAATTCCTTAAGCCCTCCCAGTTGTTTGTAAATGGGTGGGAGTCGTATTGTCAGACAAAAACTAACTAAATAAATAAAATAAAGGAAATGAATGAGAAGCGTGAATCCTTAAACTGAACAACGAGTGGGATTAAAATTATGGCAGGACACCCCTGTCCCAAATTTAAATGAACAGTCTGAAAAATCTCACGCTATTTTATTTATAGATATTTGAAATCGATATTTCTCAAAAGAATTAGTAACCTATTTAAACTTCAAAATTAGTATAACTAATTAAAACCTCCCTACACACACACACACACACATCTGTCTAAATATAACTTTTCGCAGTTTGCACTCTTGTGTAAAAAAATTTCATTGGATAATTTAAATTTAAATATTTTTCTCCTTTCAATTCGTTTAACATCTCTCCTCCCCAAGAAAATGTAATTGCATTAATCACTGTTATGATATTTAGTACTGATCGTGTATAACTGACCGATAATCAGACTGGTTTTCCTTACAGAAACCAATCTAAGTTAGGAGAGAGAGAGACGCATTCCAACTTCAAGCCTTTAAGGATATTCAATGATTTAAATCTCTAAAGACGATCACTAAGATTTTATGCGGTATACCGATTCGCACATTTTTCATTGCAGGTACGACTGGTTAATATGTCTTCATTTATAAGCTCCACTGCATTCTTATCGCCGCACACCTCATTGATTACTCTTTCATCAAACATCCACACCACTGTCTTCTAATCCTCTTCGCAGCTGATTGGCTAGAAGTTATCCATGGAGTATATGGAGTGCTAGGATCGCTCCCACAGTTACAATGGACGCTCGCAACGACAGCAGACAAGATAGGCTCCGCCAGGGATTAGTATACTTACTCATATTCCTTCTGTACATAGGCCTCTCTGTTAATATTTATCTCAGTTACCGATTGCTGACGGTGTTCGATGTCTCCTGCACGAGAGCCGACTTCGGCGACCCTCGCGCTGCCGTGCAGCACAATACGAACGCTCCGGAGTCAGGTCAAGAACCAGCCAGCAAAGAAACTGCACAGATACCAGAGAATAGTGACAGTTCCAAAGAAATGTTTAATACAGTCAAGAGTGAGGTGCCTACAGCGTTACATCTTCCCGGCGAGGAAGATGCAGATTCGGGAAGAAAGAGACGAGAAACGTGGATACTACACTATAAAGATCGCCTCGACATGTTAGATCATCGCAGATACGGAAGTGTAAAGAATGCAAACAAATATACACAGCCATCTATTTTATCCCCCACCACATCGGTAAGGTTCTTTAATAATATCCTTATAGCGATACTTTGACTTCGATTTGATTTCTCTTCATATATTATAACTAGTATAGGTAATATATTTCGCTTAACTTATAATAATTAATATTTTATATACTGTAAATCGAAAATAGAAATATTATATTCGATTTCTTATAAATGTTCCACTACTAAGTAATATTCAATAACACTTAATAAATAATTATTTAATAATTTAATACCTGTGTTCGAATCCCGTCTAGGACACGAAGAATCTTCATTAGGGTTTTTCAAGTGAAGGTGAGTTAGCTGATTATCAAGCAAATAGACAAACCTTGTGAACACACATATCTACAGACATAAAATACTTACCTTGAGAGGGATGCAACAAAGGAATGACAAGCAGGCTGTATTAAATTGACTAAAACTACTACTTAGGGAACTCAATTCGTCTAAGGCATGACGAGAATTGGATGGATGGAATAATTGAATACAGTACAATAATTCTTTGAATGGTAACATATTAAAACATATTGATATCATTTTTAAATTATTTTGAAAATGTAAAATTTAAATTTAAATAGTATAATATATACATATATTCCTCGTTCGATATATATTTTTATGCAGTTAAATATATGTATATAAATAAATAAAATAATAATAATAATAAAATATAAAAAATAAGATAAAATAACTATTGATTTTTTATCTATTAAAATCAGACTAAGCTTTTCTGCGATGATAATTTTTGACTGATCCTTGCCGTAGGTTAGTTATATTAATTTAAAATACGAAACGAATTTTATACAAGTTAGTATAAATGTTAGTCCTGAAATAAAATCAGAAATGATCAAGTAAACGTTAATATCTGCAAATATTCTTATTTGTATGCATAATTATGTTTATAAACTCAAAGTGTAAGCAGACGACTATTGAACATAAGCAGGCGAAATGGCAAATGCTTTCAATTATCAATATTAATCATTCCTGCATATAATTATTAATAACGAATAAATAACAGAAAATGTAAACCGTAATAATATCTGATAACAAACTATTAAGTACTGTAATATACGAATAATGTAATATACCCAGAGTTGTTAAATATAGCCAAATTACTGAAATTAGCGTCCATAAACCGCAATTATTCACTACCGACCAATGAAACTCACTTTATCAAATCACTAAAGCGCCACCTGAATAAATTTCCATTACAATTTTAATTTCTTAATAAAGAATAATTATTAATGGATGCATGCATGTGTGTGTTACATCACATAATATCGAAGATGTTTTTTTTTTCCTTATTCTAATAATTCACTGTCTAAAATGCCTTCCAATGTTTCAACAAAAAAATTCCGAACACACACAAAAGAATTTTTTCCAAAACAAACTGTAAGCAAATACTTTTTTTTTTTCATTCAGCAAAACACGTTTCCTCTTGGGTGGGATTACTATTAGATCTTCTTAACCCGGAAGAGCAAACAAGTAATCCTTCATTTCGGAAGAAATATCACCAAGAAGGAAGCCACAAAAGAAGCTGCAGGATGGGTACAATAACAGTGACATCTCACAAATTGTTGACGATGACAAAACGAGAGGGAGAGGAGTAAAAAAAAAAAAAAAAGCGGACTAACATATCACAAGAAAAGCAAGAACAAGCCAACTTTTTTGTTTCTTTCTTCTTTCTCTTAAATCAATGTTACCATGAATTATGATGAAAACTATGCTGTCCATCTTCGTGACATTACATAAATTTTACGAAACTTCAAGTTCCTAAGAATATTTTTTAAAACAAAATGACGTATTAATTTAAAAATATGAAATTTTGATAACATAAATATAAAATAAAAATTGTAAAGAAACTTCCATAAAATTTATTGACAATGTTGATTTATAAAATAGAATTAAAATAAAATCAAATTCACCTCGGTCAAGCAGTTAGAAAAATAACAGGACATGCTGTTGGGAAAGACCTACAGTACGTGTGATTCTCTTCATGCCGAGAGGAAGAATCTTTATGAAATTGATGGTGTTAACCGATCTCATAAGGCGGTATCAGAGGTCCTCTCCCAGAAGTTAGAGTTTTTTCATCCCGTATAGAGACAAATCGACCCAGTTACACACATAAGTTTTAGACAAAAATGCCCCACTTATTTTGAATCTTTCAAGTGGTTTGAAAAAGATCCATGTTTGGTCTCTAGAACAAAGTTTCCAGATTCGGTAAAAATAAAAACATACAAAAAATACAAAAATTAATAAAAATAGAAAATGCTGCTTAGCCCACCCACACTGTTAATATGATGTAGGTGTACAATCTTTCGTGGGTGGTAGTCATATTAAAAGGATAGAGAGAGAGAGAGATTATTTTCAATACAGATACGATCAACATCATATTAAATCGCATTGTATATTTCCATTTCGTCTGGATTATAACAACAGGCATCTCTGCACGTCACTTTTGTCGGTGCAAACAAACAAAAAAAAACTACACTTATAATCGGCAGAAACTCATCGCTTGAAAACTGAGTAAAAAAGTCACATTGTCCAGTGGCTACGGATTCCATTTGTACCATCCTGGTGGAAGTAACGGGGTACATGAATAACGCAACACATATCTACGGACGCCTTCATTTTCAATGAGATCATTACATGCTGACAAAGGTAATATAATATTCAGTAGCATATTTTCACGGCACACGCGTGGTCTCAATTGCAAGACTGGGACCAGGAACACAAGAGTGATCTCTCTCTCTCTCTCTCTCTCTCTCTGCTTTATCATTCTTCCCGCTCACCAGACCTATACTCCATCAAATATTGTTGGGATGACTTAGAACTAACAGTCCAATGCATTAATCTGTTCTCTTCCAGTGTTTCTTTGACATCTAATACAGCAGTGATTTTTAAAACTAACTAAAAGGTTATAGAATATATATTAAGCAGGTGATCCTAATAAAGCGGTCGGTCGGTGTACCCAAATGTAAATAAAGTACTGCAATACAACAGTAAATTTAATGACCATGTTTAAAGACATTTGCTCTTATAAAGACGGCGCTTGGCCGCACGAAGGAAGACTTGGTTTCGAGTCTAGTCGGCGACTAGAAAATTTTTTTAAGCCTTTTTTCGACCAGTTCTCGAGTTAGTCGATCTCTGGCACGGGCAAGCGGGTTTTTCCTCCCGGAAACTCGGGTTTTTCGTCCCGTAAACTCAAGAAAATCGACCGTAGAACCCACAATATTTCAGACATTAAATATATTGTGTTAGGGTTAGGGACCACGAGATGGCTGCACATTTGAGCCGTCTCTCTTCACTGTGTACCGCTTAATTAGTGATAGCCTAAATTTTCAGTGCAATAAAATAGATAATTTTTTTCTTTCTCTCTGTAAAATATATTTTTCAAATAGCGATAGCTTGAAATTTTAAATAATTATTTATTATTTATGAATTAATTATGTATAAGTTACTTTTTCCTAGCAAGTTAAACGATCGTTGATAAAAACGCAGTACGCCATCTATATTTAAGTTCAAAAATCTCATGACATGATTTAAGAGCCAAAAACAAATGCTAATGAGGTATCGCATAAAAGTATGGTCGTCATGGTAACGTCAACAATAAGGTAGAATATTAAACATTTAATGAGATATCTCACTGTATTCATTTTATAAAGATGAATGCAACAACACCCAGCAAAAGCACTAGACACCAAACGTTGCGAGATAATTTGGGAAGAACTTATCGATGTCACCTTAAGGCAGACAATAGCGGCACTTAGAGCTACTGTAGTTATTGACCACAACACTCCTCTAATGAGAAAGCAGGAACTTCGTTTTTTTTTTCCTTTTTTTCTCTTATCCTTGCCAAAGAAAGCCATTACTTCTAGAACTGTTACTATAGAGAGAGAGAGAAAGAAAGAGAGAGAGAGAGAACGTGTTTGCTGAAGAGCCCGATGAGATCTCACTATGGTAAGTTAAAACAGCAAAGTATGTGTGGGGAGAACAAGGAAAGGGGGGGGGGATGAGAATAAAAGAGCTCTGATGACACTCCACTTTCTCGCTAAGATCAATAACCTTTTCGTTACGTAGAACGCTAGTTAATACTCCTCGTTCCATCAAATGAACCCCCGACTTGGCTCGCTGGGCTAAGCATACACTTCAGGTAGAGACAACTAAATAAACGAAGAAAGTAGCTTATTGACCCAACAGAATTGTTAAATACCTTGAAAGCTTCATTGAAAGTTTCGCTCCGACATTAATTTGCATATATTACAAAGTTGCAGTAACTCTGACTAATGAAAAAACGCCGAGAGAAAGAGAAAGAGAGAGAATGAGAGAGCATGTGTATGCTCCAAGATTCTAATTTAAAACCATTGCATCGGGTGGAACAACCTCTCGAAACTTCTCTAAATTGTAACGAAACTTGTGAATCGGAGATAATCACTCAGGCGTTTTCCGTAATCAAATGCTGTGATCAACAGATTTCTTAAGTTGAATTGAAATGCTGTCTTAATCATTTGTTTCAGATGCTAAGTAATGCTATTTAAAGTCTGATATTTTAAATAAAGTAGTCTTCATAAATTTATCCTATAAAATTTTATCCCACGTATAAAAGCTATAGATAATTATATAACCGAATATTTTCCAGTAACCGGATACGCAGAATATGTCGTACAGAAATCGTGTCACAAGACATGCAAGAAATATTCACCTTGCTATTGTAAACATGCTAGTTTTTTTTTATTGTTGTTGTTGTTGTGCTTGCAAGTCTTTCAAGTGTAAGTTTAACTCCTCCCCCAACACACATGGTTCTGAATGCTCTGTTTTAGCTCATCAAGAAGTAACCCTAAAGACTTTCATTTCGCAAAGGGAGCGGGCGAGGCCGTTTAGCCCAAACATTAACTTTTGGAAAGTGGAGAAGCCAATCACAGATAGCTGGTCCAAGGCTATCAATGATTTTTGTTGGCATCCAGGGAGAGAGAGTACAGCAGACAACTACCGCTATCTCGTGTCACATAGTCCTAACACTGTATATTATTGTCTGAAATAGTGTGAGTTATACAGTCGAGTTTCTTAAGTTTCGGGAAAAAAAACAGGGATCAACTTACTCGAGAACCGGTTGAAGAAAAGGTTAGAAAAATGCTCCTGTAGTCAGCGATAATCAAACTTAAAACAGTCTTTCTTTGAGTGGCATAGCATTATTGGATGCCAGCACCATTTTTACAAGACTACACAGGCCTTTGAATTTATCTATTTAATTATTTATTTTTAATGTTCACAAAAAATAAAAATAAATGATAAATTGGAAATGTTCAAAACCGCACAGTTCTCTTAAAAGAATGTAATCGTCGAAGAATTCCTTCAGTAAAATCGTTTATGGATAGCGCTGTGTAATTCTAGCTGACCAACTTTCATCTGATTGGGGAAAAAATGGGTTGTTTCACACTCTCTCTCTCTCTCTCTCTCTCTCTCTCTCTCGTGCCATATTTGTGAAAAGAAGCCTTGGTAAAGATTTGTGTGTTTTTCTCTACTTGATGCAACTTTTTTGTTGTTTGTTTTAACATCATTCACGCTTGACTATGTGCTCCCAATGACCTGCACAAGTTTCGAGAAAACACTGCAGAATACGATTATTCGTTCTCTTATAGGGGGCCACTTTATTATTCCTGAACGTCTCTTTACTCTAAAAATGATTTCGTAGGAAAATAACATTTCAAAATGAATTCACGTTTTTATGAGCATTTAAAAATTGGCATTTAAATCGGGGTGCCCGAAGAAGCATTACATAAGAATGAAACAGGCCACATGATTTCATTCACAACTGTCTCTGTTTTGAATATTGCTGTTTGTTATGCGTTACTTGCTTTTGAAACTCATTTAAAGTTTTTTCTATGGTGAGAGGAACTTTCTAGAGCTTTCTAGACCTTTTTCAAGAAAAAATAAGTCTCTTGTCTTAAATGGAGACCACAGATTTTTTTTTCTCCAATTTATTAGCATGTGTATTCTAGAAGTTCGTAGATATATTAGCGATCAATAGATGGCTAAAACAATAGGCTTCAAAATAATAAGCAAGTATGGGTTATTGTGAAGCTATAACCAAAATTTTAAAGTGTCTACAATTCGATTGATAGTAGAAACTGGGAGGTATTGCAAGTCCCGTTGGATTCTCAACTGTGCAAGATTATTTAAAATTAAGACTATTTTGGAGGAGAAAGATTTGTTTTAAAAATTTCGCCGAAATTCTAGCAAGAATACCTTCAGAGTTTTAAAATTCTGCAAACACTTTCGTAATGTAGTCAGAAAAACGAATGCCCTTTTAATTGGAATGATCTGAGTTGGAATCCCGTGTAAGATGGAAATAACCTCTATAAGAGTATTTCAGCCGCAGGTGAGTTCGCCATTTTCATTACGATGGTAGAAACTTTCTTTCTCGCAAACTATTCGAGAAGAAAAATTTTGGTTTCAACGCAATTAATAGTCCTAAAACACTTGCCTTAATTGATTTGTTGTAGTCTAAACAACCGTAACCAACCAACCAACTACAAAATTCTTCTCAAATAATGGCCGCCGTAGCGCAATTAGAAAAACAGCGGAACATTGCGCCCTTCGATTGGAAAAGATCTGGGTTCGATTCTCGTCGTGACGAGGGATATCCTTATATGGGCTTTTTCAGTTGAAGGTGAGTTAGCTGATCTCATACGGTGGTGACAGGGTTTTTATCCCGGAAATTCGGGTTTTTCATCCCGCATACAGACAAATCGGCCTTCAGAACACACATAGTTTGCAGACAAATAATACTGTTGTTGGTGATGATGGTAGAATGTCGTAGTAGGAGAATTAAATAATAGTGGAGAGGATGAGATGTATTTGGCGAAGTAGAGTAGTGTGCCCTCCCACGAAAATCCTTGGACTCCCTGGAGGTGTCACATAATAAAAATAATAATATTTTTTTATTACATTGCATACATTTCTTACAGTTATTACATACATTTGTTTACATGTGATATTTACATTACGTACATTGGTTTACATATAATACATACATTACATAGTTTGGTTTACATGTGATACGTACATTACATGCATTTGATTACATATGATACATCTTGGATGAGAACTAATTTCTCTGCTTTCATCCTCGAAGCTTATATGTAAGTTTATCTGAGGATGACACCAGTTGGTTATTATTTATTGGTTTTTTTGCTGTGTTGTGAAGCTACGAAATCTATGATTGAGAAATTCGCGCGCGCACACGCACGCACGTGTGTGTGTGTGTGTGTGTGTGTGTGTGTGTGTGTGTGTGTGTGTGTGTGTGTGTGTGTGTGTGTGTGTGTGTGTGTGTGTGTGTGTGTGTGTGTGTGTGTGTGTGTGTGTGTGTGTGTGTGTGTGTGTGTGTGTGTGTGTGTGTGTCATGGCGGTCTTTAGCATACTTGGTATCTGTCCTGTTTTAAATATTTTATTTATTACTTTTAGTAGGATAGGACCTAAGCTAGTTGCATGTTGCTTGATATCCTTAGGTCTTATACCATCAATTGCTGGGCCTTTGTTTGGTTTGATTTGATGTATTGCAAAGAGAAGTTCTGCTTCTTTTATGGTGGAACCATAATGTCTGTTTTGATTGTGGTCCAAGTGGAAGGTCTCGTTTTGTGATTGGGGGAATATTTCTGTGCAGTTCTTGGATGGCGTCTGCAAAGTATTGGTTAAAGTCATTTGCTAGTTGTTGGATAGGTTTTGCGTCTTTCATGAAATAATAATAATAATAATAATAATAATAATAATAATAATAATAATAATAATAATAATAATAATCCATGGATTTATTCAATTAATCAATCTATTTATTTTATTTAACTTAATAATATAACGAAAAGTTGGTTTAGGCAATCTTAGTTCCAATGTAGGAGAAATTTAATATCAGAAGTACTTTTAACTAGAAAATTTAGTACTCTTAAGAATGCAAAACCTGCCGAGAAACATTTTGTAAGTCCCCCGTCTGAAGACTGCTGAGAGTGTAAAAAGCTGTTTCGCGCGTGAGAATCCACCGTATGAAACTGTGCGGTTTGTGTCTTCCAGTTACGATATTCGTTTTGTACTTCTGAAACCGACCGCGTTTCGGAAGTACAAAAGTTTTCAAAAAAAAAAAAAAAAGTCAGCCTCACGGAAAAAGCAAATCAGTGTCTTAGAATCGACCGATCTTCATCAACAACTGACAAGTCTAATCGTAACAAAATGAAGTTTCAACATTTAAAAATAAAGAACAAAATATATAACTTCAATCTGTATACGAAAAAATAAAAAATTACATTTCCAACTTCTATCCACTTAATGTATTTTTCTGACACCATGACGTCAAATATAGATCACTGTTCCGTGCGACATCTCGTGGCAGACAAAGGAATTAAGAATTGCATTGGAAATAAATTTTCTATTTATCAATTGCTTCTTTCTTACTCTTCATTCTTTATTGAATATTCTATCTGCTTGCTAGCATATGGATTATCTATTCCATTAACTGAAAAATTCTCTTCTTTCTTTCTCCTTAGTTCAATGCATATGTGTACACACACACACATACCTACCGAGTCGGTTTTCATTCAAAAATATCTTTT
Organism: Typopeltis vanoorti; assembly: GCF_054136105.1. NCBI lineage: Eukaryota > Metazoa > Arthropoda > Arachnida > Uropygi > Thelyphonidae > Typopeltis > Typopeltis vanoorti. The sequence goes on from NC_143552.1 coordinate 140,485,421, forward strand.
ATAATATGCATTAAACCAACATTTTATTTATTTCAAAATAGACATAAAATACGAAAGTAAATACTACAGTAATTATTCTGTTTACTATTAACAAAAAAAAAAAAAAAATCACACTCTCTTTCTCTCTATACTTCTTCTTTGATAGTTTCACCTTTGGCTTAGAATAGCAAATAATCGATAAAAGATCAAGAATTCCTTAAGCTATAAATTAGAATCAAAAATTTCACTTTCTGCATTCTTATTGAGCTGTCTACAAAAACAAAAACCTACGGTAAGTTGCGGACTTAAAATGGAATCGGAAAAGCTGAAAACAGATCTCTATCCTAACGAGATAGGACTGGTCAATGATTGCATTGAGAACAAAGAGAAAGGAAATATAAGGCATAGGAATTTTAGATGTATGCATGCCCAGTTATGCGTTTTAAATCTTTTTTTAGACTTGAATTCTAGATTTAAAAAAATTAAACAGAGTAAAACGGCCCTATTTGCACATTCTTAATTTTTATGCATATCCATAAAAGTGTGTGTATGTGTGTGTGTGTAACCATTGCAAGTATGTACTTGCACATTTAATATTTTGAAATAAATAAATTAATTACTGTGGAGTATTAAGTATTCCCCTTCCCGGGGAATACTTAATATGCCGGTGCATCGTTCCAACTTAAATTTGGTAACGGAGGTGTGATCTGGATCTGTTTCTCCTGGTATAGACTAGAATCGTTGGTTATAGATGCCTGAAAGAATGAGCACTCTCAGATATATATACAACACTTGTAACTAATGAAATGTTGTCTATACTGTAGCACTTTTAAGGAGCAGATACGTGTCTCTTTCGATATGATATTGTAAGTATAATTGTGGCATGGTCTGAGCAAAATGTAGAAAAACTTGACCTGCAAATGAATCCACATCTAAGAGAAACAGACCCTTTGAGATAAACTGAAACATCGGATGCTGGCCAGAAAAATGTGTCCAATAATAGGTCATGATGATGTAACGTTGAAGAGAGACAATTCAAAATATCTTACCTATAAATTGATGGAAAGCATGCCTTGAGTGGGTGGAGAAAAGTCCACATCTTATTGAAGTGTTTGCACTTCATTTCTCCGAAATGTAAGCACTTTCTTTCAACATATTGAGTTTATCCTTATCCTTATAAGGACTGGCTTAAAGGGGCGAAGCAAGAATGCTTTTCATCTTCCCCGTTATCTGTAGAGGACAGTGTAGAAATGAGGTGTTATTGAGCTATTAAAGCTCTGATCATGGCAGGAGGGTAACAGCAATAACCGAGCCTCAGTTAGAACTTCATTGGCTACAGCATTGCCATCCATTACCATCCCAGGGTATTAATCACCGCATCTCACGGTCGATTCTCTTCTCATATTGAGTTTAGAATAATCGTATGGAAATTAGTAAATAATGCATGTATTCTATTATTTGGTGTATTTAATTACATGCTATTGTTTTCTATAAAAAAGGGAACCTTGAAAAATCCTTAGTCATTTAATTACATACTAAGGAGGCAAAAGAAATTCTGAAAAGCATGTATCTACGATATTATTATTCGACACCTCCAGTGAGCCTAAGGACTCGCCAAGGGAGGGCACCTTCTCTGCAAATCAATCTTCACCATTTAAACCTCATCCAACCATGATCCACCATCTGCACCAACGTCATCTACTGTCCACCACCACTAGTATTTTCACAGATAATCACAAACATCCATGCCCACGGCGGGATTCGAACCCGTAACCTTTTGGCTGTAGGGGGGATACGCTAACCACTCGGCCAACCAGGCCGGCATATTAAAGCTCAAAATTCTTTCAAAGGCATTGGAATTTTTATCGTGTTGGAAGAATGACGGGACATTGTACCTTTAATGGAAAAGAACCGAATTCGATTTTCGTGGTATTGAAAGGAATCTTTATATGCGTTTTTTTTTCTTTAGTTTAAGGTTGGTTAGTCGATCTCATACGGAGGAAGTAGGGTGTTTCTCTTCGGAAACTCTGGTTTTTCATTCTGCATTGTAGGCAAATCGGCCATAGAACTCATACAATTTACGGACAAAAAATATTATTGGAGGGCGGTAGATTACGTTGCGTGTTTATGGAGTGTAGTTGTGTGTAGATGGAGGATTAAGTAGTAAAAAAGGTGGGTTTTGTGGAGTGCCCCCATGCGATGAGTACTTGGACTTCTTGGAGGTGACCAGTAATAATAAATAGATAGATCTAGCAGATGTCAAACAATTGTCGATTCTGGTTAGACGAAGTAATCAACAGAGACAATGGAATTACTTTTTTTTGCTTTAAAAAAAGCAACAACTGCTCGGTTCAAGCCTCATCGAACTCCAACAATATACATACATTAGAATCCGACCGAAATGGACTCTTTCGCTGGATCTCTAAAAGCTTGACGAGAGGAGAGGACGAAAAAGCGTAGTTATGTTACTACAGTAAACCAATCACATTTATTATTATTATTATTATTATTATTATTATTATTATTATTATTATTATTATTTATGCGGGAATAAAAGGCGTTAGCTGATTTATTATTATTATTATTATTAGACAGAAAGCTGGAGAAAGAGAGAGCTGCTTCTCTATGGAGCGGTCCTCCCTCTAATTCTCTTCGACATTTAATGCATGACATTAACCAGATATCTCTCCGAGGAAAGATCTTCCAATTCGCAGATGACTCAGCTATGCTATCCCTCCATAGCCCAAGCAAATATAGAGTTTGGCATAAATCTGGTTACCAACTGACTAGCCATAAATTCCATTTGTCTAAACTCTAATAAGACAAAATTAATTATATTCACTTCTTTTTATTAATTTATTAATTCAGAAATTCACTGAGTCAGTCAGTTGCTGACATCCGCTATTCTACACGCAATGCACATACATCACCAAAACTACCAGCTTCACTTTGGTTGAAACCAGAAGCGTAACTAGGGGGGAGGTCCACCCCAGGCGGCACTTTGAACCCTTTTGAACTTTTGCAGTTAATTCTAAAATACAGGCTCGAGAACTCATTTCCAAATATTGTAATACTACTGCGAATTTTCCTCACAATTGCTGTAAGTGTTGCTAGTTGTGAGAGGAGGTTTTCTAAATAAAATTGATTAAGAATTACCTACATTACTATGAAATAGACTTCGCCAATGTCATCGACGATTTTGCTAACAGAAAAGCAAGAAAAATAACATTTAAGAACTAATTATATGAAGAGCCAAAGGCTTCAATTCGGTGACATAACTTAAGTTAAGGGATATTACATCCCATATTGTTTCTTAGCCGAATAAGAAACTCAAAGAGTTTCATGCCGAATACAGAAACTATATAAAGTTCGGCGATTCTAAGCGTAAGCAAATACCTGGATACTGCAGCACCTGATCCTTGAAGGTAATGCAAGCTGAGGCAACTCATATTAAAGGTGGAGCAAGCACCGATCATTATTCTCGATATTTACCCATAATGTGAACTTAGCTCCTAGGAGCTGTATTATTGTTCTACATTATGAGAGAAGGTCACTACCCAGACCGGTTTCAACCTTTATTGAGGTGTATTTAAGTAAAGACCTCTCTAAAAATTAGGACGATCCCTAGACCACTCAATAGTGGCCGAAAGACCATCCAACTCAGCGTTGTTCCACTTAGTGACAGACTCACTCCGTCACCGAGAAGAACTTCTCAGCGTTGGCTCTACCCAGTGGCAGGCTCACCCCACCACCAGCCAGAGCCATAATCTCAGCGGTGGCCCTACTCAGAGACAGGCAAAAACCTATCCCAAGCAGAGCTTCTCATATATCTATCTAGCGTCCACCTCTCATCAGTGAGTAGGTAGACCTAGTTAATAACACCAAGTTTGTAGCGAACAGAACTTACATCCCTTTTATGAGAATTGTCAAGAAGTGTCCTAATAAATTACTAATTATATGAAGAGCCAAAGGCTTCGATTCGGCGACAAAATGAGAATTGCCACCTCTTGGCAATTCTCATAGAAGGGATGTAAGTTCTGTTCGCTACAAACTTGGTATTATCTAGGTCTACCTACTCACTGATGAGACCTCAATAAATGTTGAAACCGGTCTGGGTAGTGACCTTCTCTCATAATGTAGAACAATAATACAGCTCCTAGGAGCTAAGTTCACATTACGGGTAAATATCAAAAATAGTGATCGGAGCTTGCTCCACCTTTGATATGAGTTGCCTCAGTTTGCACTACCTAAAGGGTCAGTTGCTGCAGTATCCAGGTATTTGCTTACGCTTGGAATCGCCGAACTTTATATAGTTTCTGTATTCGGCATGAAACTCTTTGAGTTTTTTATTCGGCTAAGAAACAATATGGGATGTAATATCCCTTTAACTTAAACATTTAAGAATGTTGAAATTAAAGTTTTACTTCAAAAATAAACATAGTGTTTTAATTTATTTCCCTATACGTCTTTGACTTTTTGTAGTATTTTTGGTGTATATTGAGAGGGGGGGAAAACTCAGGGACCGCCCCGGGCGCAAAAGCTCTAGCTACACTACTGGTTGAAGCTACACGAGGCTTTGGAATTTATCCTAGTGCATATTATGAACTGGAATAGGTCAATGTAAAATCGGTAAACAAGCTGTATAGACTAAAAGAATGGTCATACATACATAAAATAACTAAGATATGGTGGGTGTTGACATTATATCTCTCTTTTCAAAAGTTTTGATTCATTGATAGGTTTGGTTCATTTGGTTCACTGGCTGCTCACCTTTCTTCAGAAAGTTAGGGCTAAAGGAGCTCTGCCCTTTAGGAAATAAAAGGCGTCTGAGGATTTGTTTATTTATTTTACAAGAAATTATTCAAAAACACATTGAGATAGCTATAGCAACGTACGCATTCTGTGCAAATATAAAATGATATCACTGTAATGCTGCAGTGTGTGTGTGTGTGTGTGTGTGTGTTCCAACCCCCCCCCCCCACATATATATGTATGTGTGTATTTGTAAGATGAGACATCTATCATACTGTTGTCTTTAACATAAGAAAAAATACTGCGAATATACGCAAATTAATCATAAAATCTTTATATTGTAAAGATCTTTTTACATCACAAAATCTTTATACTGATTTAACCAGTATAAAGATATTTTCTTAAAAATATTCGAATAATTTTTTTTTTTTTTTCCCCTAGCTCTCCGTGCTTCAAGAACTCTGCGTAGCAGCCAAAGATATCTGTTCAGTACCACATCTGGGACTCACAGGTTGGTATTTTCTTCAACTTAATTCTTTATATAGTCATTTCTTTTCGAGAATAGATAAAGCGATCTTAATGAAACTTAAGATTTAAAACTTTAAAGCAAAATTCTCCAATTAACGCGATCTCTCCACTTGTCGCACTCCAGAGGCCAAACATATACTTTTTTTCAGCCAATTCAGGCATCCAGTAAGCGAGCGGTAATCACATGACGTGTAACGAAAATCATCTACCACCTAGGTAACGATCGAAAATAATCATAAAAAAAAAAAAAAGTTGTTTGTAAATACACATCCCGGCCAGTGAATTAGAAACGTTACATAAATCAGTGATTTCCGTTTAGGCATGCGACTACCGATCTCTTCAGTCCCTTACGCATATTCGGTGAGATATTTGTCGGGAATAGCCTTCGTTAAATGCTTCGATCAAGAAGTTCTGTTTGTCCGTACAAACCTTCTTAGACGACGGCGATCTCGTTCCTGACATGTCTTAGAATCACAGTTACGCCTCTTAGGAAAGCCATGTGAGTTATTTTTCCACTGATTAAACGCCGGGTATTTCACTTTTGATAAACCAGGCTCTGCTGTTTTCAAAATCGAATCGTGACTCCAGCAAGACGGGCAATCCCCCCCCCCCATAAGCCCTTTATCGAACTCTGAAAGATCCTTTATTTTTCCCATTTTGATCAACGCTATTGACGATTACTGACAGTAGCTTTCTTAAATAGTTGCTAGAACACGTGATGACGCATCACGTGTTCAAAAATAATAATAATCAAAAGACTAAAAAGTATGGAACTTTAAATTATTGGCATTTAGTACAGGAAATCACAAAAGAAAGAAAATTACTAATCGAGAAAGAATTGCCATCTCAATTTCTGATTCTCGTATTCATAAATCCTCCTTCATATGCGAGCAAATCAGAATATCGCAAGGCAACAAAGGACAGGAAAGTCCCTTTATGTAATGGGAACTTATCACAGCAAATATTCTTTTAGAGGACAGTGAATATATCCTTCTATCTTGCTTTTCTTTCTGACGAGTTGTGATTGTGAGTAGCGTATAATGGAGTAGAGTGTCCTCACGCGATGAGTCCTTGGAAGTGTTACGTAATTAATGATAGTAAGAATTCATCATGCAATTCGATTGCTCAATTATTATCCAAGTCTCGACGTGCTTTTGATTGAATGCTGCGTAAAATAATAATGAACAGAACCACAGATAACACAATATTAGGAAAGATAGTGAAATGCTGTTTTTTTTTCCCCCCTTTATTACAAAGATGTGCACTGCGTGGCTGATGAGTGGTAGCGCATCTATTGGTGTACAAGAAAACTAAAAAAAAATTAACTATAAACGACTACACACAATTATTATTACAAGAGGAATAATATAATTACTTTGTAGCAAATTATTTATTCTTCCAACGTAATCATTACGTGTAAAAGTATCAAACCGATAATTCTGATTTGTATTCTTTTTAATTCTATAGTTAGGTGCAGACAAACGTTTTCGGGTGAAATTTCACTCTCAAATTTTGTTTACTATACTTGGGTACTGAATTAAACTAGAATATAGTTTCTTGGCAAATTTAATTTACTCAATCCTTTCTATTTTAACTTAATTTTCTGCCATTATATATATATATATATATATATATATATATATATATATATATATATATATATATATATATATATATATATATATATATATATATAATAAATTTTTTTCCTTGGGGATATTGTATATTAGGATAACCAAGTAATTTTATAAACTTGGTTATTTTAACTCCTAATCCCAAGTATGCAAACAATTAAGTTTGCGCCTGAAACAAAGTTCAAGTCTAAAGATGATACAACACCAGGGCAACTCATTGTGTGAGATGTGCTTTACATTATGGGAAAATACTAAGAATAGTGATCAGAGCTTTACCCACCTTTACAATGAGTTGCCCTGGTGTTATATCATCTTTAGACTTGAACTATGTTTCAGGCGCAAACTTAATAGTTTGCATACTTGGGATTAGGAGTTAAAATAACCATCATCATCATCATCATCATCAAATTCCTGCCATGTATCCTCAAGGGGTGTACAGGATATGATAGTACTACATGAAAAAAATTACATCATTATTAATTTCCTATCTACAATTTTCCTCCAAATCAGTCTGTTACTTGTCAAGACTCCAACATTATCAGATCTTATATTTCTATCGTCTAAAGCACTTTTTACCGTATCAATCCACCTATATCTTGGTCTTCCTCTGGGTCGTTTTGCTGCCAACCTGGCAGAGAACACTTGTTTTGCTAATCTTTCCTCGCCTATTCTGTTTAAGTGACCATACCACCTGAGATTAGCTCTGCTAACACATTCCTGGATGTTGACAATGTCAAGTTCTTTCCTAATATCCTCGTTTTTAATATGATATTGCCATTGATGCAATCTGTTCATGCCTATAATCTTTCTCAGGACTCGCATATCTGCGGTGTCTACACTTTGGTCAAGTGTTTTACTTCTGACCCAGCTCTCAGATCCATAAGTTAAAACTGATTTGAACACTGTCTTGTATACAGCTAATTTAGTGTTCCGACTAATTTCTCTCTTATTCCATATGAATTTATTCAATTGACTTCCCACCATACCAGCTTTGCTGATTCTATTGTCTATTTCTATATTTAATTTACCATCTTCAGTAAAAATCGTGCCTAAATAGCTGAAATGTTTTACTTGTTCCACAGGTTCTCCATTCACAACACAGTTGACATTTTCAATGATTCTGCCTATTTTCATTGTCTTTGTCTTTTTATTGCTGACTTTCATACCATATCTATTACAACAGCTATTCAATTTAGTCAGAGAATCTTGCAGACTTGTAGCAGATTTATTTAGAAATATAACATTGTCTGCATAAAGCAAAGAGCTAACATTAACATCTCCAATTTTGATATTATGTTTAATACCACTTTCCTTTATAATGTGATCCATATAGATAATGAATAACAGAGGGGATAATGTACATCCTTGTCTCACACCAGATTTAACATTAAACCACCTTCCTGTACTTCCTTCAATTCTAACTGCTGACTTACAACTCAAATAAAGACTAAGTATTGCTAGATATAATGCCCCATTGACACCATATAACTGCAGCGTATTGAATAGCTTCTCTCTTGGCACCTTGTCATATGCCTTTTCCAAATCGACAAAACTTAAATACAGATCTTTGTTATTTTCCCATGCTTTCTCGACTATTTGTCGTAAAGTGAAGATCTGATCCTGACAGCCTCTATTTGGCCTGAATCCAGCTTGTTCTTCACCAAGCTTTTCTTCCACAATTCTTCTCAACCGTTTCTCAAGTATACTTGCATAGATCTTGCCAGGAACACTCAGTAGGGAAATACCTCTGTAATTCTCACATTCAGTTTTATTTCCCTTTTTATATATGGATACTATGAGAGCTCTACTCCAATCATCGGGAATTCGTCCCTCTGTCCAGGCTTTCTGAACTATGTAGTGCAGCCACTGTAAGACTCTTATACCACCATACTTCAGCATTTCTGGTCGAATATCACCTACTCCTGCTGCCTTTCCACATTTCAAGCCTTGATGGCTTTTTCTACCTCAAGTATGGATATGTATTCCTGACTGCATGCCTGGTCAGTGTATTTTACCACTGTGCTGTCATCACTGCTTGTTTCATTTAGTATTTCAAAGTAATTACTCCATATACTTCAAGGATTTCTTTTTCTCCCGTTTTCATGTCACCTTTTTCATCTCTAATTCCTTTTACGGTACTCTTTCCTCCATTCTTAAGCTTCTTCAACATCCTCCAGAATATTTTGCCACCTTCTTGATATTTATTTTCTATATTCTTGCCAAAGTCCTCCCTTTAACTCTGGTGATGTTGAGTTGGGGTGTGTTTTCAGATTTGTTCCAGTAGCTGACTTTTTGCTGTTCGCCCTGGTTCCCTGGCGAAAACAACTGGGGCCTTGTTTAACTGGGCGACGCTCCATCCGGCATGAAATTTTGTCATGTTGTACCATCATTTTGTATTTTGGTTTAACCAATAGGAATACAATTTGGTCGGCTAAATCCCAAATTGCCAGCCCATCCTCGTTCGTTCAGTATCCAAGTAGATACCCAACAGGGTGCACCACGAGAAGGCGAGGATTGGACATTAGGTCAGAAGCCCTGGTCGGTTCTCCGCATTCCGTTAAAGGCTATGTGGAGGTCTCCTCTCAGTTATACAGCTTTAACCCTTAAGCACCCCCTTGGTTAAAATAACCAAGTGTTTATAAAATAACTTGGTTATCCTAAGATACAATATCTCCAAGTTAAAAAATTTATTACATCTATATCTCCTCCAGAGATTTTTATTAAACATAAAAACACCTTGTTGCAACTTCTATATGTAAAGTTGATAAGGCTCCGTATTACTATAACCTTGGTATTTAAGTCCTTTTTAGGACTTCCAGGGTAACAAATGGCAATGCTGTAGCCAATGAAGTTTTAACTGAGGCTCGGCTATTGCCGTTACCCAGCCATAACTAGAGCTTTTTAGCTCAATAACACTCCATCCACACAGATTTTCTTCATTCAGATGACGGGAATAAAGAGTCAAGGACTCAGTCCATCGCCCAGTTCTTTTAAGAACTTTAAGAACTTTGGTATTTAGGGTCTAGCTACTCACTGGGGCGACCTCAAAAAAGGTTGAAACCGGTTTGGGTAGTGACCCCACCCATAATACATCGCAGTATATATCTTCTAGTGAGATGTGCTTTACCCACCTTTACAATGACTTCCCCTGGTGTTGTATCATCTTTAGACTTGAAAATTTTGTTTCAGGCGCAAACTTAACTGTTTGCATACTTGGGATTAGGAGTTAAAATAATATTTTATAACTTGGTTATCCTAATATATATATATATATATATATATATATACGACTTTTTATCCAATCAGACTGATAATTTTAACTTACTGCGTTCATCTATTTCTTTTATTATATTTTTTGCACAGGAATACCTGGCGTCAAAGGAGAAAAAGGAGATCGTGGAGATCGAGGTCTGCCGGGACCATCTTGTTCTTATACAGGTAAGGGATTATAAGAAAGAGTTAGAGAGCGAGAGAGAGAAGTAAGGAAGGGAAAAAACAAAAAAATCGAACAAATATTTGCTCTTTACATTTTCCAAGTATTAGTAAAAAAAAAAAAAAAGAATATTTTTTTTTTTACAAAAATTTATATTTAAATAAGATTTAGTTTGAAATTTAATTATCGACAAAAATAAGTTAAAATGGAATTGCATTTAAGCTGAATTCAAGTTAAATTAAAACAATTATAGTTTGTCCTTTTAATTAAAAGTATCGTCGTAATCAATATTCGTTTTAAATGTATTCGAATATTTTAATTGAAATTCATTGTGATATTCCCTCCACCTATTTAATTATTTTAAGACGAAGAAAGTTTAAAAGGTATCTTTCTATTCCAGGTAGTTTTAAATTTCTCAAATAATGAAAGCTATTTTGCTTACAGTGATGGCGACTGTTGAAACGAGAAAGATCATCTGAACACCTTAAGAATTTGGGACACTAAGATCGCTTTATTCGAAGCGATGCGCACAGAAATGAATCCTCTCTTTCTTGTCATCCTCTGATGGCTAAAAATAGAAAAACATCCCTTATCTATGACGGGGTTAGGCCAAGGCGCCTATCCGTCACTTGTTCGTGAGATGTATCATCTCATTTCACTTTGCTGGTCATCAGTTTCTTGTATCTCGCTAGAAGAAACATCTTATCTTGTGTTTCTACACAGATGGCGCTGTCCGCAGTTTTATCGCTTTCTGAGGACGGCATGACCTTGCCGCATTCGTACAATGGTTGCATCTTCACCCGCTCTACTCAAGTGGAAAGAGATTAGTTTTTCGACTGATTCATCTCGCTTTATGTTCTTTGTAATAGAAGATACTGGGTTTATACATGAATAGCTCTTGTATTCATCCGCCATATATCACTGCTTTGAATAGCATGTATTCATCCGCTTTCCTATAATGTGATTTGTACGAGTGATTTTATGTCTGTTTGTCTTCATCTCTATCGTTTACCTTTCTGAAGTTTGCTTGGATGTAAAAAAAATACTTTTTGAAGTTGAAAACACGTGTGGCTTTAGAAAAAAAAAAATAAAATAAGATGGACAGTTTTCTAACTAGAAAAGTTGATGTAATTGAAAGTTGTTCTAGGGTGGTGTTCGTTACCAGACGTTATCCATCATCTCCTTCCCTGCTTTTATCGCTGCACAAGACAAGGTGACGACTCGGATGTCGGCACTTTTACAAGAAACGCTTGTAGGTGCTTACCTCAAGGAGAATGTTCAAACAGCTTCGGTAAAAAATACTCCTTGGCTAATATATCAAGCTCTTGATAGGTAGCTTCGATTAAATCTCTATGGATAATTAAAGAGAAAAAGTGGATGGGAGGTGGGTTTTTTTTTTTTTTTTTTTTTTGGCAATGGTGAAAGAGGAGAGTGGAGCTGTTAAAATTCTAAACTTGTCAAGTTCCTTATTTGGGTCCCGAATAAATCTTCCTTAGTATTTTTCTAAAAACTAATTTTTTTTTGTTTTCATAATAATTACGAAGATATAGTCGAAGTCTTGATAACATCATATCCAGATCAAGAAGAATAGAGATCAAGAAAGAGAGAATTCAATACTTCTAGAAAGTCAGTGTGATATTCTTGCCCGTCACGTGATGTTTAGAAATAAGCAACGATATGAATACATTATATTTCGATGAAACTAGTAAGGTGAAAACGAACACAAATGACTTGGTCAGAGCCGTTGCCAGATTAGATCGCGCCCTGAGACAAACAATTAAATATCGCTCCTAATGGATTATAAGACAAAAATATAAGAAAATCTTCCAAATTGCTATTTTGTTTTTATTACAAGAGAAACATTAATGCAAAACGATTACATAATAATATTAATTAATGTTTGCTGTACGGCAGTGTTTCTCAACGTTTTTTGCATCATGCCCCACCTCAACGTCTCAAAGATTTTGATACCCACCTCCCCTCTAGCATAATAGTCAGCTAAGTTCTGAAAAGGTATAATATAAATATGTATAAATATGTACATGTACATTTTCTAATTTCCCCCCCAAAAATATTCAAATTTCCCCCCTGTGGAGCGTAGGCTCCACGTTGAGAAACACTGCTGTACGGTGAAATCGCACAATAAAACTGCTTATAAATTTAAATTATAAGCAATGTCCGCCTCTATCGATATAGTTGCTAGACCAATCAATCTTTCTTGGGTCATTGCTGTTCGCAAATAATTTTTAATCAGTTTAAGCTTGGAAGAACTTCTTTTCGCACTTGCTACGCACTTGTTAGCGTAGCGCAATATGACTGAACGAGCGCCCTTATTAAGCCGAGCCGTGAGGCAGGCTGCTTCTATGCTACACCCTGTCGACGGTACTAGACTTGGTAACGATAGTTTCAGTAACAATTGGGAATCATTATAATTAGAAGAAACGAAAGTAACGAAGCAAGAAGATTGTCTGTTTTTGTGTTCAAGGGCCAGTTTGTTTTGTAAAGGCTATTCTGCCATTGTGTGAGCTCAAATAGCTCGAAATCAACTAACGTTCTGTAATTTGCTTTCATCTGATACAAATAAATCACTAGAACGCATCAAAAATCGTCACAAAAACTCTGATAAAATTATCATGACGACACTCCTCACTCAACCCAACTTAGGCAACGACTTTTGTCCTAATCCAGTATCCTAGTGCATCGGTTCCCATCCGGTGGTACACGTACCCCCGGGGGTACGTGCTGGGCCGTTCAGGGGGTACAGGAAAAATAATCAGTAATGGCGGAAAAATAAATAAAGTAAATAAAATGCAAAACGTTAGTTATGGAACAATGAATGTTAAGTTTGAATCACCGCTAATGGAGATGCTTCAAAACCTCTTGCCATTTACTAATACTGAGCTAGTGGAGAGAGCTTTTTCTTCTTACACCTTCATAAAAAATAAGTGCCGCAACAAGTTTAATGCAAGTTTGGATTTTAGACTGCATCTTGCATCTTTTGAGCCTGATTTCAAGAAACTAAGTGCATCAAAGCAAGCCCAACGATCTCACCGACAAAATTTCAATCGGCTAGTGATCTGTATACCAATTATTACACTCATTTATTACACACAATTATTACCCCCGGGTGTACGCGTACCACCGGTTGGGAACTGATGCACTAGGATACTGGATTAGGGTAAAAATCATTGCCCAAGTCGTCATGTTGGGAATAGAAAAAATATTTTCCTTTCTCAATTTATTACCTCATTTCCACTATTTTACATTAAGAGAGCCACTGAACAAAAGTATTTAAAAACAGCTATTTTAAAAACAAGGGGTACAATTTATAGAAATGGGTTTAAAAGGGGGTACGCAAGTGGAAAAAGGTTGGGGAATCACTGTCCTAGTGCATTACTCTGTATACTCACTAAGCATACTTCATGGGATTTTTTTCTTATTCATGGACTTCAAAGAGATCCTAGAGTGAACGATATCATAAATGCTAAACTCTGGAACAAGACAACATGATCTCCTTTGAAATGTATTAACTCACAAAATCTCTATTCAAGATATTAGCAGTAGACATCATATAATTGAAATCTTTCTTTTCATTTCTATATCTTTCACTTTCTAAGAAATTCGCACAATATATGGATTCAGTGTTTAAGAATTTAATTCGACATTCGCTCTGTTCTGCAGTAATCTCGAATATTTTTCAAGTGGATTTGAAAAATATTCGAGATTACTGCAGAACTGCTCCTTGTTTCATGCATAGAGGTTGTTTTGCAACAGCAGTTTAGCTCGGGATGTTTTTAATTTCATATTCACAAATAGGAATTTGTTAAAATTCCTATTTCCGGAATAAAACATTCAACACCTCCGTATGAGACCGAATAACTCATCTTGTGTTCAAAAGTCTCCTTATAAAGGTTCTTTATGTCCTAGCCAGGATTTGAACCCAGGTCTTTCCAACCAATGGGCATCGACCGAGCTACGGAGACTCTACATATCCTGATTACAATATTTTAATTTTTGTTTATGAGAATTGTTGATTTTTTTTTCTAACGCATAATTAAGTCTACGGTTTAATAGAATTTTAATAACTGTTATTATATTTTACACAAAAAGTTAAGAAATTTATCTAAAAGAAAGAAATAGGAGTGAAGAGGGAGAAATTTCCTTTTTCATTGAAGGGATTTGAAAAGCTGACAATTAGAAAGGAAGAAATTACAGCTTTAGTATGAATGTTTGCAAACAATAAAAAAAAAAAACTAAATCTTAACATATAAAAAAGAAGAAGTGATAACTGACTTTTTATATATTTAAAAAACAGCCAAATCCTACTTGTCACATTGAAAATCTAGATAAAAAGTAACACTAAATGCGCATTACATAAAAAGAATGTGTGAGAAAAAACTACTACTGACAACACATCCTAGAGAGTATAAAACACACACAAAAAAGTGTATAATAGCTTCAGAAATAGAAAAAATATACGCAGAGAAAGATATATTGGTTTTTTTTAATGCCCTACACGACTCCATACGGCTTAAAGTAGCTGAAATTTATGAACTACAAGAGGACATCAACTAGATGCATTAATACTCTCTCTCTCTCTCTCTCTCTCTCTCTCTCTCTCTCTCTCTCTCTCTCTCTCTCTCTTTTCTTTCTTAACTTTTCACAATGTTATGACCAAGAACCAACATTAACTTTTGATAGGACAGTGTACAATTTGATGGTAATCCCGCTCACGAAAATTAGAAACCTATAGTATAATTGTTAAATTATCATGTATACTTGCTCGAAAGAACTGTTTTTCTTTTGTAGGACTCCAGTAAACAAAAATATCTGTGAGAAAGTGATGAAAATATATATCTCCTAAAAACTTTCCTAAACATTCATGTTAATATATTTATCTATTAATACATTATAGATATATTATAAGATAAATACGCTACGCCCACAATAAGCTTTGATGGGTTCAAAGCTTCTGTTTGTATTGCTTAAAATTGGAATTTGTTTTCCATTTTTAATTAAAAAATAAATAAAATAAAATAATTTATAAACTACAAACATTTTATATATAAAAATACATCTTATTTTTTTATAAAAATAAAAAAGAGATAAAATGCATTACACACTTTAAAAAAAAAATAATATATATTTTACTACATACGAATTAAATACAAGATAATTGAAGTACGTCCCAGTGTAGTGGCCGGGATAAGAATAGCCCCACTGTAGTCCATACATATCATACGAGGCGACTAAAATGAGTACCCAGCAGGTGCGAATTCTCCATGCTTGCTATGCTTGCTGCGCAAGCTCATTAATTGAGAAAGAAGTAATATTTATTTGTTAATAAATGCATGCATTGATAAGCATTCCATTTAGACTTTTATTTTGGTAGACAGAAGACGTCTTAAGCTTGCGCGGCAATAATTGAGCTTTGCGTTGTGTATCGAAGGCCGATGCTTGCTCGTCTAGTCAAAGCTACCTTGGCTTGATCGGTTGTAGAAGCTTCCAGGTCCTCGCAGCAGTACTGTGATTTCATGCGCGCACATAGCCATTTCACGTCGTCTCACTCTGTTGCTTAAACACAGGCCATACGCAGTGAACGTAGCTCTAGCCAGTGAGCTTCAGCCAGCCTTTACAAGTGTGCGTGTTGCTTGGGAAAATTAACTTACAACCAACTTTTTATGACGATGTTATTGACCAGTTCATAAAGAAGAATATTCAAGTAGCTAAATTGAAAAAGATAGAATATTATTTGTAAAATAAATGTTGTATTTGTATGATTGAATGTACATAAATTTCTAAATATATAATTTTAAATGGTCAAGTTTATATTGATGAGTGTATACATTTCCCTAGCTTCCACTTGTCCACAATGGATTAACTGAGCACTGTCCTCTAATCTCTCAGGTAGTGCCCGAGTTAAGTATTTGCAACGCTCTCCGTCCGATAATTCACCGCCAAGTAGCATCCCTTGATAAACTGTACTAATATGTAAATGCTGCTTTCCGGCAAGGTTATTGTACATGCGGCGAGGTATCGCCGTCATATCAATAGCAACAGCGGTTGGATGAACGAAGCTTTAAGGGACATTGTGTAAACATATGGGTTCGACGACCTGCGTAGGATCAAATAATTCACGCAGAGTTGGCGCCATTTAAATAACTACTTCGCCAATATGGTATGAAAGGTAATAAACAGTATGCTCCTTTGCGCGTAAATTTGGTCCTGTAGCAAACACACAGCAAGTTTCGCTGTTTGGTGAGCTTTTGTAGCTCATCAGTGTACGTTGTTTAGTGTTTCAAAACTAGACTGTGTTTATTTTCTTACTTTTTAATGTGTTAGTCAGTTTATATTTTATGAAAACTATACTTTTTCTAAATATCTTGTTTATGTAATGTTTAAAATCTGATTTCGTGTTTTGTTTAAAAGAAAAACAAAAATATAAGCTAACAGAATCATAAAAAACATCTATGCAATTTTATGCAAAGATAACTGTCAGATTTTAGGGAAAGACAACGTAGACTATAATATTAATTAAAAAACTTTAATTAATACTTCCTATATTTCGGTATTGGTTACATTACCATCTTCAGAGAACATAAAATAATGATATCCAAATTTGTTGAGGTTTGAGGAGATATTTAGAGCTGAGACTGATTGCAGGAATAATCTCTCATATTTATACTTATCTCTCTTGCTGCGGTGTAGTTATTGGTGGAAACGGATCCTGATATTAGCTGTCCTGATTGTTTGGCCGTAGTAGGACTTTTTGCAACTACAAGGGACCTGGTATACTTCAGGTAGGTCTAGGGAAAGTAGCTGATCTTTGGGGGGAGCAGATAAGAGATGCCAATGTTTTATATTGTTTGTAACAAGTTGCAGCAAGTATAAATATGACAGATTATTCCTGGAATCAGCTTCAGTTCTATCTAAAAAACTCCCCAAACCTCAACAAATTTGGATGCATGAGACTGCCCCAAATATGGGAAGCTTGCATTCTAAGAACATCAGCCCAACAGCCAAGATAACCCAATTTAGCGCACTAGAAGACACCTTTAGGACTCTAGGACCGACTTCAATTGTTTTCTTCAGCCATATTTGTTTCGTGTTAGTGCCTGCGTGCACATATCATTATTTTTATGTTCCCTGAAGATGGTAATGTAACATTATCGAAATATAGGAACTATTAATTTTTTTTTTAAATTAATATTATAGTATACGTTGTCTTTCCCTAAAATCTGACAGTTATGTATTACCAACGCATAAGTTTACTACAAGATTTATGCAAAGATATTTTGAGTTCGTAACACAACATAAATTAATAAGCATAAAATGAAAGATTTTTTTTCATGCATCAGAACAGTCATAAGAAAGGATGGGTTTAGAAGTTTATATATCTAATAAACACTATCATATAGCATGTGTATATAAAAAAGGAACTTAATATATAAGATCGTGTCTAATAGGTTTATAGTGCATATAATAATCAAACTAGAGAGATAAAAAAAAAACTGAACTTAAAATAGCGAGCGCGCGCGTGTGTGTGTGTGTGTGTGTGTGTGTGCGTGCGTGCTGCGGTAAAACAACACCCAGTTTCCTGGGGAGGAGGATCTTGTCGCCTCCTTATAAGACCAGCTAAACTTTCCAGCAAAAGGCTACACAGGCGCTCAGTACCGCTCCATACGGTTACAGAATAAGAGTTTACAGGTTTAATCCTAGTCAGTAACTAAAGGAACCTGCTCTGCACTTTTTCCACACAATTGCAGTCCACGTTATTTACAAAGAAGCGAAATTTTTCTCCCGGGAGAAAATCAGGTTTTAAACTCTCAGCGCGCAACACAATACAAGACATACAGTAATATACTAGTTAGAATTAGGAGCTTTCCCTTTCGTCTAACAAGCCGCAGAAATGTACTCCACTGCAGCGATGATGAAAGGTGGAGCTAGATTTAAAAATAAAAAAAAAGTTAGTTTAGAAAATGTCAGCTACGTTTCACAGTGAAACGGCATTAGAGGATTTATTTATAATTCTAGAATTAATAACATATTCAGCCAGAGATGCACAAAAACCAACAAAAGTTTTTGTGTGAAGCTTGTAGAATATGCATTATTATAGAGCCACTCTGACATCAGACCATATCGCAAATTTCCACCATTATGGAACACTTTACTACATAAAGACATTGTAATAATAACAATTTTAATTAGAAAACAGATAAAGTACGCTTTCCAACTAACTATGGTGACGCAGACTATCTGAATAGTTCCCTAATCCTTTAAGCGGATGAAAAGTATTAAAATAATCCCTTTGACATGGCAATTCTTAGAATTTCGTGTTACTATCATTCTTCGCGTCTTTTAGTGGAACTACCAAGTCCTTTGGATTTTCTTGGAATTCTTGATTTTCTTGCACCATAAAAAAATAGAAAAATTGAAGGTGGAAAACATTAAGTGGTATTAGAGAATAGAAACCACTACTTATTATAGATAAGTGGACCAAGAAGATCAATTATGTTACATTTTAGACATAAATTTATTAATTTAAGCCATGTTAAGTCAGCGGAAAGAACTTCTCAATGTACGGTAGATTAAGCACCTTAACACTGCATTTATATCCAGCACACTGATATAATACTCTATTGATATGTGTGTGTGTGATATTAAACAAATAAACAGCTGTGTTAGGTTAGTTGGTTGAACAATAAAAAATAATAAATCTTTTTATTAGCTGGAATTTTTTCCTTCCGAGTTTCATGTCCATATAACATTGTGTTGTGTTCCAATCATGACTTCAAATATTACAAAACATTACTGATTTCTCATTTTCTTTCAATTCATTTCCATTTATTAAATAGCCAATTAAACAATTAATTCATTTCCATAGATGCTGGTAAAGATGGACTTGGAGAACAGAAGAGCCCACTGAAACGATCTCAAAGACAGCCAATAATATGGAAAACACAAGGTTCGTTAAAACGTACAGTTTCTTTTAAGTGGAGAAATGAAAACATGATATTTGTAATAGCAAACGAAAATTTATTTTTCATTTGGTACGTGATATGCACTGCTGCTTTTTGAAATACTACTGTATTTAGTTCCTGAAAACAAATTATTTTCAAATTTTCAAAGAAGTTCCAAGAAGATCGATTATGTTACATTTTAGACATAAATGTATTAATTTATGCCATGTTAAATCAGCTAAAAGAACTTCTCAATGTACGGTAGATTAAGCACCTTAACACTGTTTTTTAGAAAAAAAAAAATTTAAAAAAAAAAAGAAAGAAAAAACAAAGAAATTACTGTATTTATTCCTAAAAACCTGCGTTGCGCATGCTCCGTTAGCGAACAAAATTTCTATGTCAAAGAGTACTTAATACTAATTGTCATGTATTTAAATTCACTTTCTTCGAACTAGCATGGAAATATGCACCAATATAATATAATGAACTGATAAAAAAATTAAATTATAAAAAGCATGGAATAAATATGTACATACATGTTGTATATAAATAATATGGAGACCTACATTCATTGCCTCTGGTCTAATGATGATTTCAGAATGTCTAATTTGCATTAAAAGAACAGCAGACGATTTGAAGAGTGCTCAGTAAAAATACTCATTTATTACTCCTTTACAGTTTTGTTTTTACTGAATTTTTGCAACTGTGTGAGAGGGCGCTGTCACTGACAGCAAACGATTTTTCGTTTGTATTATATAGCGTTTGCTTGTGTGAATTGGGTTTGACAAGAAAAAGTTAAATTTGTTAAAATAATTAAATATTTGTAAATGTTATAAAGCAACGCGAAATTCTAACTTTATTTTTCATAATGAAAACAAATCAAAAGGTAAATGATTTCTTTGGAAAAGTAGGATTTTTTATAACCTGCCAAACTCCATTAAATGCTTACAATAGGTGAGATATTCCATACACTATTCTTTGTAATCAATTTTGTTAATTTATTCGCAAAAATAAAGTAATATGCTGTAAAATGAATGTTGTATTTAGCTCTAATAAATGTTTATATTTAAATAATTCTTGCAAGAATGTAATTTAACAATCTTCCTCATCCATATCACTTGTAAATGGAATATGCATTTATCAGCCTAGCTTCCGCTTCCGTCTTGCGCTAGCCATTGCAGTTGCCTATGAGAATATTCCGTGAGATATAATCAAAATATATTTTGATTATGATAAACTAAACTGACAACTCAATACAACTACTTTGGCTAATAGAGTTTTGGGGGTATTCAATGCAAGCTATAATTAAACTTTTTCCACAAAAAAATTAATAAATTATTAATTGTATATTATATAATTAAAATAATTATATTATAATAATTATTATGTAATTATATATTAAATACGTAGTATTTGATATATAATTTAGCTATAATTTTTGATGGATTGTGAACTATTACAGGCAAAACTCTGTTTATGATTTGAAATTGTATAAATTAATTAAATTGTCCAAAATAAATTTTAAAATGAAAGTTTATAAAGTAAAAAAAAACTAGAGAAATTTAGGGTTTGGCTATAATTTAAAATCCTAAATTGTAGTCCTCATTGTGTTTTCTCTTTATAGACTGCTTATTAAATCAGATTGGGAAACCGGTCTTCTATCGGTACACCAGCTCCATCTGGGGAGCATGGATGATGGACAGTTTCCGCACAAACAACACGAAATTTTGGGTCACTATGGACACCTCAACAAGATCACTCTACGAGTATGAAGATCGTGAGGTCTTCTTGATGGATTCGCCAACAAAGATCTATGAACTGCCTGGTGCATTTAGCGGAAACGGACACCTGATTTATGACGCTGCGTTCTTCTTCCATCAGGAAGGAAGCAATAGTGTGGTGCGATTCGAGCTTGCTTCGGAAACGTGGACTTCTGCCGCCCTTCCTGGTCTTGATTCTCGCCATCCCTTGTACGATTCTCATCGTAATTCCGTAGATTTTGCAGCGGACGAAAATGGACTATGGGTCGTCTATGGTGCGCATCCTATCCATGCGATTGTGGTCAGGAAGATTAATCCCATCAACCTTGAAACGGAGCACATTTGGAACTTAACCTTGGACTTCAAGACTACTGGGAACACTTTCATTATTTGTGGTTTGCTGTACGTCTTGGACAACGTAAGAGCTAAACAAGCTCATGTGACTATGGCCTTTGATCTTTTCCAACATTACCATGTGCAGGTAAATCTCAGCTTCACCAATCCATTTGGATTCAATACCATGATCGCTTACAATCCGCGTGAACAAGCAATCTTTAGTTGGGACAGAGGAAACCAGTTAGTCTATCCAGTAAAAATGATTCAAAATGCCAAGGAGAAGGATTAACTTTATTATCAGCTCAACCCTATAGAATGCAGTAGTGAGCAAATAGTAAACTTGATTTCTAGATGGGCATTTGTACTGAAAAGAGAAAGAATAATGCAACATTCCGTAACACACACACACACACACACACACACACACACACACACACACACACACACACACACACACACACACACACACACACACACACACACATCCAAAGGTTTGCCTATTAGAAATATGCTATCATTTTAGTCAGATATGCATGTTTTATGTTAACCCATATAATAGCGGACGAAAATGGACCATCGTTAGTTGTGTATTCTTTGCATCCCACTGTGATCACAAAGATAAACCTTTATCCACAGAGAGAAAGAAAGATTCAGTTCAGCTACCACCTACAGACACTCACAAGATCTATGTCCGCATTGAAATTCGAATCCACAGCCTATTGGAGAGCAGAGACCCTATCCACTCGACCAACAAAGTCAGTTAAAAGATCCTTATGAAAAAATACTTATGTGATAAAAACACTCTTGAAATAATCATTTTTTAATTATCTTTACTAAACGCTTATATTTTACAATGTAAAATATAAAATATTAGTATAAGAAAATGTCTCCTAATTAGATGGCTGGACACGCAAGGCGTCACAGATTATTAAAAAAAAAAAAAAACGGAATGAATACGACAGTTGTGCAACCTACAAACCGCTGGATAGAAGGAAAATAGATTTCAATACCTTTATATTATACGCTTTAGAAATACATAAAAGGGGATGCCATTTCAAAGGACATCAGTAGAAGGAAGGAACCAAGAGGCAGAAAAATTTGTTCTGTTTTGAAGTTGAACTACAAAAGGTAGTGAATATTTGGTAAGATGTTTTGATATATTTATACGGGAAATGTGGAAATTATTTATGCATTCTGATGAATAGTGACTATGAAAATATCTGCACAAATTTGATGAATGAGATTCATCAAATTGCTTTCTTCTGTACTGTCAAGAAATTTCCACGCCACTTCAAATGTTATGTTGATAACAGTCATGTACTACAAGCTATTAGCTTGTTGAAGTCATTGTGGGCTCACCTACAATGTTAGCGAAGTGGCTGATTTTGTCAGCTATAACCATCGAAGCTAGCATTGCGAAGACTATTCAATGGATGGACACATTTAGGATTTGTATGGCTTTAAATCCTTCAGAGGAAAATACCGCCTTAAGCGAAAGCTATTTTTTTTATGCTGATAAAGCGATACTCATGATATATTCAGAATTGATTGGAGGTTAGTGTCTAGAAATTTGACAGAATGTTAGTGTCTCATACTCTCTAGAAATTTGACTAACACAAGTAAGAGTGAAAGAAAATAATTATTTTGGAGAGAAATAAGACTGGATTTCCTCTTATTATAACTAAAGTTATAAGTGAAAGAATAGTTTTAAGATTAAGTATAGTATAAGTAGTTGTGTCTTTGTTTTTACCTTTTATAGTGAAATGTTTGTCAAATAAGTGGGAACAAATGCAAATACAATAAATTAATGTAGTTTAATGTTTACCAAGAACTACGTGGGAGTCTAAGTGGATGGGGCTTGCTTTCTGAATAACTAACATCCCGCCGTAGATGTGAATGTTTGCGATTGTCTTCATTGCCCCGTTTATTTAAATTTATATTTCAATGTATTATTGAAATTTATTATTTCTTATTATTTAAGTATTAATATTTAAATAATAAGAAAATTAAATATTTAATTCCAACATTAATACATTCAAATTTTAGATAATTCATTTAAGTATTTATTATATAATATTTAAACGATTATTTGTTTCTTTGCGGTAAGCAATAAATCTGTTTTACTTCCATAGACATGTTAAAAAAATGAATTGTCTCTACATGGTGTTTAAATTAAAAAAAAAAAAAGAAAGAAAATTACAGAATTGTGTTTTTGCAGACGACATTATTTCCTAGGCAACCTGTAGATTGTTTTCTTTTTGCGCATTGGTAGAAGTGTAATCTCATTAAATAACCAAAAGGAAAACTGCTAGAGGGAGCTCTTTCAATGATAATTGCATTTTCAGAAGTGCACGAGGAAAACAGTTTGCTTACAAGTGTTAACAGCGCCATTATAAAATTTCCTTTAAGAAGTAATGCCTTCGTAGTTTATTTACAACTTAGCATTCATTTGTGTGAGGTTAATTAAACACAAACAAGATTAAAATCGTGTGCAAATAGAAAGGTGGTTGAAACCATTTAGTTGTAATTACTTTTTTGGAGTACAGAAAAAGAAGAAAAAAAGATTTTGATGAAAAAGTACTAATCCTCAACTCATCATCATTTGCGTGAAATTCAGCGCTGTGGATTCTCTGCTGATAGCTTTTAATGCTCCCCAAATCTGTTAAATTACTGACTTTCAACGAAACAGCAAACGTCGGAAATAAAATTGACGTTCTTTTACTTGAAATTCCACTCTTTGATCGCACTGAGCAATAAGAAAATTACTTCGAACTAAAAAAAAAAAAAAAGTCTTTCACGGAATTAAATGCACTAAATAACGCTAATATAAATTAAATGGAATTTAAGTAAAAGCACACACGCATTTTTTGCCGTTGAAAATAATGATCACTTTTAATTCAATTCCGAATTAGTGAACATGTAGCACTCGCTAATTCGCAACAGATTCGGATTTATTAACATCTGTGTATTCGATAATCCGAATCCACTTAATATATTATTGTCGTTATTAAATTTATAAATGTCACATCTGTTTCAAGTCATATATCAAACAGCGCGTCAAGAACTGCATTGCATTATTTTGATTTATGATCAAAGCAAATAATCATCATCATCATAACGAACCATGGGCTCACTGCCCGTTGATGTCCGATGCCTACTTCACTATCTTCTTCCACCTTTCTTTGTCCATGTCCAGTG